>NC_141611.1:23108614-23296114 GCF_047967505.1 Dipteris shenzhenensis
GTTTTGGTGACTTTTTCTTTAATAGCTAATGAGCCTATATTCATTTTGAGAAAATTGTGAGTTGTATTTATTTATTAAACCATTTTGTCTGTTGTTTTCCCTAAAACTATTGGTCCTTGAAAGGATAAATTTCTTGAATCCCATGTAGTTCCAATCACTATATTATTCTCTTCCTCCAATTGTTGAAGCAAGCTTAAGCTGTCACCCCCTATGGGTACCAAATTGCCATGATTAGAGGACTTGCCACCTTTAAATGAATCATTTATCAAACCTTTCAAAAGTGAACAAAGGCACCTTTGTAGGATTTCTAACTGTTGCTAGTCATGAGAAGGAGGGACTAGCTTTGAAGATGAAGGAGCCTTTGAGTGTTGCACCTTAGAACCTCTTATTTGAATAGATTTTGACCGTGTATCCTCATGCCTTTTGTAGCTTGGAGATGGGTGAGCCTATGTTCATGTTGTGTTTTCAAATCATTTTCTCATATGCATTGTTTCCATAAAAAAACTTCACGTATTCATGGGGATAATTAATTTCGGTTAAGGTATTCAAGTTGTCTTTCAAACGATTTAAGTTGTTTAGCTGTAACTTTTTACTTTCTTTCATATCTATATTTCTTCAAAACAATCCATACCAAATTGAACCTTATAAGTACTTCCACAAAGATTTTCTCATACGATATATTGATATAGAATGTGCAAAATAGATCATTACATATAAATAAAATTGTGTGGGATGGAGAGTTTTTTATATAAATGAAATCATCGTAGGATAACTTTGACATGATATTTTCAAGTGATGATAAATTCAACATTGATTGACTATGTAAGCATTGATTAACGTAGGATTCTTACTTTCATAGAGATCACGAGTGCTTACCTATGCCAATGAATATATATCAAATGTCCTAATTGACCCCCTATGAAACGAATTTGGTTTTGTGTATGATAAAAGGATGATTCCAAAAATTAATACCTAAGTAAATTTATTTAGGGATGATGTCATGTAGAGAGTAAATAAAGTCAATATTTATCAAAGTTGTGGTTTGAAGTAGAAGTAAAATACATGAGAGATGCAAAATGGTGGATGAATGGGTTATGAAAGCAAATCACCACTATCATAGGAAAGATCATGCTCCATGATAGCCATTTAGAGGATCCAATCTTGTAAAGTGAGAAATACTTGCTTTGGGATAATATGCGGAGAGAGAAAAGAGCACATGTAGTATGGGCAAATTTGAGCATAACAGGTAAGATAAAGTTGACGTAGCCATAATCAAGCAACATGCCCAAGCCATGGAAGAATCTTTTCAAGCTGTTTAGAGCATCCAAGCTTGTCAAATTAAAAATAATTTCTTTGGGATGGTATGTGGAGAGAGTGAAGAGCACGTGTGTCATGAGCAAATTTGAGCATAATAGCTAAGAATAAGATTGAGATAAACATACTCAAGCAATCTGCACAGCCATAGTAGAGTCCTTTAATAATGGTTTTGCTTGAAAAGTAGAGATTATTATTGGACTTTTCCTTAAGTTATAATGCATGGCTACAAAAGAATGCATATGAGATATACACATAAGAGGATTGGCATTGCTTCTATAGGGGAATCATACAATAATTATTATGTGTCCAATAATTTGAAGGAGATGCAGAGAGACAACTATCAACTTTCATGAGGGAACTAACTATTCAAGTGAATGATAGAGTATTAATTCGTTTGATTATAATGGATAAAGGTCTACCATATTGGATTTTAAACCATATTTTAATGGGTGAAGGATATAGTATTAATTCATTTAATTGTAATGGATAAAGGTCCACCATATTGGATTTTAAACCATTTGATAAAGGTCCACCATATCGTATTTTAAATCATATTTTAATGGGTACATGGTACACAATAGTTTGAATAAAGAAAATATAACATGGTTTGCAAATCTACCTTAGGTGCAAAGGCAAAGCATTTGATAAACTACAAGGATCTTGAAGTTCAATCCTTTGCTAGATCCATAGTGATTTACATAGTGGGAATCTTATGTTGGATTATGCATGTGAAATGTAGGTGCACATTGGGATTTGTGATTGGGAATGAGCAACATATATATAACAAACTCAAAGGATAATCTAATAAGCAATGTGATGAGGTGGATGTAGACTACATCAAGAGAACACAAAAGGGAAGAGAGAAACATTCTAACAAAGGCGTGTTAGCTCCAACTTAGACACTTTCATCGTATGTATACTCTTTAGGTTGGATACTATCAAAGCTTTGTAATACTAGCTACCATTTAGAGAAGCATGTGCCCACCTTCCAAGTTTCACCACACAATTATGAGTGGAGAACAAACCTTAAACTAGCAAAGTATATTTCCATAAGCATGCTTAAAGATGATCCAAGGAGCATTTGCCATCATGCTATCTTTTGCTACTATCAAGAATAATTATATTTTCAAATTATATACAACCAATGCAAGAAATGATCTATCATGTTATTGAAAAGTACTTATCAAATTGTGTTTGTCAATGAATTATGATCTAGTTTTTTTTCAACGATACATTCTCCATGTATGCAACAAAATTGAGAGAGAGAGAGAGAGAGAGAGAGAGAGAGAGAGAGAGAGAGAGAGAGAGAGAGAGATTGGCATATTGACATCTTGCTTATCATTGCAAATCTTATTCCTTTTCGTGACTTTGATAGTCCGTTATGGTCTCTTCCTAATCCATTCACTGAGAAGCATTTAGTATCAAGATGAGGTTAGATATTCAATCATCGCTGAAACTTACTTGTATTCAAATCTATGGTGTGAGTTGGTTCATGCCCTCCACTGTATTTATCCATTGCTTTAAATTAGGCTCATTCACCAAACAAAGACATGGGAGTATGCAAATCAAGCTTCATTTACCATTGCTTCAAACCAAGATTCATTCACCAAACAAAGAACATGGGAATATGCAAAGACTTGGTAGAGGAATTCCTTGATAGTTACCTATACCCAACGTGGGATGTTAGAGAGGGAGAACTTTTTAGATGTGTAGTTAGTAAGGAAAATCTAATGGTAAGGTATCAACTTGTGCATTAAATTTGTTAGATGAGATACACTTACAAAATTTGGAAAAATAATCATGGCACATGGAATTCTATGGATTGTGATGTAGTGGACATATTAGAGATAGAGATACATATGCCAAATGGTGAAATCCCAATGTCTTGAGGTTAGAGATAGTTGGTGCTTGAAGCACATTTTAGATATCATAAGAGAACTAAAAGGAGGGTACCTTGTACTTAAAATATTTATTTCATGCAATTGAAAAAATATAGAATCATATGCTCCCATATTTCCATACAAGGATATAAAGTAATCTTCAAATTAGCCAGACCATCAAATGAGGAGTATGTATTGCACTTGCTATATAGTAGCAATAATTCAAAGCTAGTAAGAACTACCATCATCATTTGTGATATCAATCATATCATGCATTTAGAAAAATGAACGAAATACTGTCAAATGCGATACTATATTCCATTTTTTAAAAACATTACTTGTGGGACTTGAAATTTTCATGAGACATAGTAGAGAAGATATGTTTGTAGCTAATCATACTAGTCCACATAGTAGATCAAACCTATTTACCTCCTAAAGTCAAGCCAATGCACCCTACACCTAGATCTTTGTAAAATTCTAAAATTATTTCTAGAGCCCATAAATATTTTTTGTCCATTATTTGGGACTCAAGAGGATATCTACCTTATAGTACAAGTACACTAAGGGTATGGGAAAAAGGGTTTACCAAATCCTAGATAAATGTGGTATTGAATCTAGCACAAATGTATTTAAGACTAGATGGAGTTACACAACTCATAATGAGTCACCAGGATCCTATAATCTAGAATGCTACAAATGTCTACTAGGTAGAATGTGAACTAGGGCTTGAAATTCAAAAATATTAGATTCAAATCAGGTTGTTCTGATCCCAAAGGCAAGTAGAAACTTGGACCACTTCTTTTACTAACTTTGTTCAAATTCTAGCTAATAGTAAATCCAAAAAGTGGGGCAAATGATATTGGAGCTCAGAACCTTATAAAGGTGATAAGTAAGGTGAATTGGAATATGGACAAATTCATATTGGAATCAAGTACTAATGTTTTCAAACCTAATGAGTTTGGAGTGAGTGACCTAAAAACTTGGGGAAGTAGACATCTGATTAGAAACTCTTCGTGCCTCAAAAATTAGGTTTAAATATTTTCTTAAGTGTAGGATCTTCGTTACCATATTGCTTTAAAAAAAGAGGGCACATGGGTCCATAAATTAGAACATGAGATTGAGAGCTGGTATTTAGCACTTGAGTTGGCCCTTATGCTAGCATAAGGGTCTACTCGATCTCGAGGGGTAGCGGCCTTTCCTTGTTACAATCATGTAGAACATGGTCAATCACTAGAGACATGACAGTTTGATTAGCATGGTTCAGTGAGAAATGGACTTGGCATGCTCACAAACCCTCATGTAGTTTGCTCATTTGTAAGCAAAGAAGAACGATCAAAAAATATGAAACGGAATGCAAGTGCATAATGCATCAGTTTCTCAATGGTTGAATAGTTCTTGGAGAAAAGGGTGTTCCATTCATTCGATCATCTCTATGCAAGGTAGTACAAGAAATATAGGTCAAACTCTACACATCCGTTCCTTTGACAAATTGACACTTTCAAAAATTCATCATTTTTTGAGTACAAAGCCTATGCCTCAACAATTTTTGGCAATGTAATACTCACTTTTGATTAACAACTCACGCAGCTATCTACACCAATAATGACAACACCTACTCAACATTCCATAACCTCAATGATGCAACATTTCTATAGTTGAGCAATCATCCTTAAGTGTTGTTCCCTTGATGCTCAACATGTACTCCAGACTGGGCATCTCACTTGAAATGTTAGTCCTTCACCACTATGGTAGATTCTCACGAGGACTTAGCCTACGATTTTGCCGAAATTTGTGGTGTGATTCCTTTCATTGGTGCATGTCTTCCATCCCTTATTATGGTCCATGGATCAATTTAGATGACTTGTACATTAGCCACTAGAGTGCTTCATCCTACATTCCATTCATTAGGCGATTTCCTTCATTGGACACTTTCATTTTAGGGATTCAACATACTTCCAGCTCTTGCTATGGCTATATCCCCATGGCTTCAATCTCTATCTATTAGTCATCATGAGTAATCTTCATGTGTTTTCATTCCACCCTAGAATGGGTGGTGCACTGTAGCTATCCACAACTTTTGAGATGTGGTACTTCTCATAGGAGTAGCCATTATAGTACATTATCCACTCTCTTCCTATTTGGGGAATTCCCATGTTTGCAATACTATCCAAGAAATTGGTTCACTAGTAGGATTTAACCTCTCTTATATTTCATGCCTTTGAAATGCACACCTTGATGGCCTTGTGCATGGCTTGTTTTGTGTTCATTGGGACCCTAAGTGTGATGGGAGACATAAGCTCCCTTTCTTGGACCATTGAGGGACCATTGATGGGCTACCAATAGAGTTTATTGCCTCAAGAGGCACAATAGATTGGATGTTGGGCTTGCCTTTGTATTCATCATCATCAAGTTTGGTTTTGGCGTGTTCTAAGTGAGACAAATTACTCAACTTGCTTCTTGTTCTAGTATTACTACAAGGTATTCTTGCTCAACAAGCTCGCATAATGGATTGTTGCTTTTTCCACATAATGGAAGTAGTTTTATGTTTCCCTCCCTTGAGTTGAATGAGTGCTATTGCGATTAATTAATTTATCATTGCGTGTTGCATTGATCGATAATCACGATTAACCTAAGTTCAAAGACCCTCCCTATGCTTCTATTTGCATCAATTCTTCTGCTTCCCTGCTTCACTCCCTCTTTTGCCTCCACTACCTCCTTCCTCTCTACCTCCTCCCTCAACCCCCCTTCCCGCACTCCTCTCCCCAGCCCCCCTTCCTCTTGCTTCGCTGAGCCACAACTTCCCCTTCTCCTCCCTCCCTCCTCCCCCTCTCACTTGTCCCACTCCTCTCCCTTCACCCTACCTTCCTCTCAACCTCTTCCTCCTTCTCTTGGACAGCCTTCATAGCCCTTCTACCTTCTCTTGGAGAGGCCTTCATAGCTCCCCTACTTGCACTCTACAACCCCCTCCTCCTTTTATCCCATGTACTTTTGGAATTTAATTTTAACCTTTTTTCCTACTATTGCTGATAGATTTTCACTTGGAGTTGCTAGCTAGCTCTAGAATGCAACATCTAACATTCATCTATAATAGTGCATTTTCCATCCTCACACAATGTGTTACTGAACTTGGATCCCTTCCTTGCCTTTGTGGATTCAGTGGGTATTTGTTGATTCTATGTCAACATGAACTCATGTAGAAAGAGAATGTGTTACAACTTCTACATACAAATTCTACATTTCGAAAGAGAATGTGTTACAACTTCTACATACGACTTCTACATGTAGAAAGAGAATGTGTTACAACTTCTAGATACGACTTCTACATGTGGAAGGAGAATGTGTTACAACTTCTACATACAACTTTTACATACAACTTCTATATGTAGAAAGAGAATGTGTTACAACTTCTACATACAACTTTCACATGTAGAAAGAGAATGTGTTACAACTTCTACATGCAGAGAGAGAAGCTCTCCAACTTGTATAAATACCCCATAATGGAATGAAGCCCGCAATCTTTGGGGCATTGTGTTGAGTTCTACCTTGGTATTCCAAGCAATTGTCTCAAGTGTCCATGCTTCCTTGCACTCCATGTCCAAAAGCATGCCCTAACCTTGCAACTCCTCCTCCCCTCTCCTCCAACCTTGCAACCCATCCTCTCCCTCTCCTCCTCCCTCCTCCTTCTCCCTTCTCCTCCTCCCTCTTCCTCCTCCTCCTCCCTCCTCCTCCTCTCTCCTCCTCCCATCTCCTCCTCCTCCTCTCTCCTCCTCCTCCCTCCTCCTCCTCCTCCCTCCTCCTCCTCCTCCCTCCTCTCTCTTCTTCCCTAATGCTCTTACACCTTCTTCCTCTCCCGCTCCTATGCTCCCCCTAAACGCTTTGTTCCTCAACCCTTAAACTCCATGATCTACGAGGGAGACAAGTTCTCCACCATGTACTCTACCTTGAACCTTGGATCCTCCTTCTAACCCTAGACTCCTTCTAAACCTTGGAACCTCCTTCTAACCCTGGAACCTCTTCTAAACTTTGGAACCTCTCTCTAAACCCTGGAACCTCCTTCTAAACCCTGGAACCTCCTTCTAACCATGGAACCTCCTTCTAACCCTTAAACTCCTCCTAAACCTGCAACCCCCAATGAAGGTGAAAGCCTTCATCATGATGATACACGTTCCTTTTACACATGCATGCACTTTGTTTGCTTACCACACTTAAGCCTACATCTCTCACCGAAACATGACTCGAGGTCCTAAGCTACATGTATACTACAAATGACAACCGCAATATATCTATAGGTGACAAAAAGCCTCAGAACCTTGCATACTGAGAATACCCAACTCTTCCTAAGTAGCGGTGGCGCCCGTCACACCGCCCCCCACGATGCCACCCCGTAGCGACACCACTCGCAACGGCATCGCCTACCGTGCTCGCGCTCGGTAGCCCGCCCCCCACCCACCCCGCCTCGCTGCCCTCCCCTCTCCCCCCCGTTGCCCTCCCCTCTTCCCCCCGCACCCTCCCCTCCCCCCCTGTCACCGTGGACACTCCCCCCCTCCCCTCTATTTAAAACCCACCCTCCCACCCCCCCCCTCGGCCGCTGCAGACACTTCCCCCCTCCCTTGAGTTATTAAAAAAAAACCCTAACCTAACACTAACCCTAGGTTAGGTTAGAGCAAAGACAAAATGCACGGCTACATATTGACAAATCAATTTGAAGCAACATGTAAAAGCAATTCCCAAGCGTAGCAGGCAATCGTGAAGCAATGAGCATGATTTTGATGCATTTGAAACGGTGGAGATGATACATTCAACCAGTGTGCTAGAGGGATTAGACTTGTGCAAGTTTTCTATTAACTCTTTCCAAGGAGATGTAATAGGTATCACTTCATCAAAGATTGATTCACAAAGTTTTTGTGCAAGGGTCTCGTACATATGCAAAGGCAAAAACTCCAACACACATAGAAGCCAAGACATGGTTGGCTGGATATTTTCTTATAAACGCATCCCATCGTGCATTGTCAAACTGTTGGATGTTTGCTTCATCACCCATATCGTTTATGTCCACTGTGGTGAAAAAGTTGATCAAAGAGTCACTGCGTGGCCATCTTTTTTGTTGCAAGGGTAGGTAGAAAACTCGATTTGAAAGTGCAAATCACAACCACAAAGCTATACAAGCATTCATATGTTTGGCTCAAAAGCCACCAAGTGCCTAGGGCTATAGTAAATCTGCCGCTCGATTTTAGGTCAAGGAGCATGGACCTAACACTTAAGACACTTTGTTTGTACAAATCTAAGAAGGGCATCTGGGCGCAGGATCTATTTTGAAAGTTTGTTTAAATTGTGGTAAAATAACAAGGTCAAAGTAAGGTTAATGACTTAAAAACTAGTATAACTCCAATCAAATAAAGAAGAAAAGTTTTAAAAACTAACTCCTCTTTTAAAAGTTTTTCCAAAGCTCATGGAACATTTGATGACATGGCTTTGGAACAATAGCTCAAGCACTCTCAAGGTATAGAAGCAACTTACATATATAGCCGCTGCAAAGTTAATTTCTCCTAGGAGAAGTTGCAAATAAAAAGTTTTGCTAGTGAAGAAACAATAATTGAACATTTTTATAAAAAATAAGTCACTTACTTTTATTAAATTTAGAAAATATGTTTTATCACTTGATAGAGAGCATCTAATGCAAAAATCTAAAGCAAACCAAAATGTCAACATGTGCACCTTGGATGGTGACTACCATGTCGAGACCGTCATGATGGCAAATGCGACCCTTTAGTAGAGAAACCTTTGCAATGTACTGAACACCAGCGCATATGTAGCAGTAAGGATGTGATGGCTAATGCATGTGCCATTCGTAGGAACCACAGTGATACTCCACTAGGTGTGCATTGAGGTTCGTGAAATGCATCACGCCTATGACCTGATGAGCATAGATGACACAAAGAAAAGAAGTTAGAACTTTATGTGAGCAAAGGGCAGAGGAAAAGCAAAGATCTTACTCTTTGACCATAGCCAAGCTTGGAAACTTGAGCCATGAATACTTGCTGCAATTCCAAATTTTTTGGACCATCAGGAACATCTGCGAGGATGCCAAAGTCATAGAACCCAAAAGCATTCTTTGTCGTCATATAAGAGACATTCGTCACTGTGTACATGATGATGCCATCATCATTATAATCTTGGATTAGACATGTAAGTATGTTCTTGTGCTCGATCACAAACGAAAGCTATGAGGTAAACCAAATTAGTAGTGGATTGCAAGAACATGGAAGTACCGCACAAGTAAACAAAGGTTAAAAGGAAAAAAACTTACGGTTGCACAGTCCTAATCGCATGGTCCATCAGCTAGAATCACTTGTTCTATCACTCCACCATCAGTCTAAACTTTAATGATGACACTTAATGTGCTGACTATTGTGGAGATTGTGCCTTGCTTCATTGTTGGCAGTACCCAAGCTGCGAAGGGTACAAACTCAGCTATGGTTGACTATGACACAAAGTGGACGTTTCCTTTGAACTCTTTTCCTTTTACTACCAAATTTTTTGCATCTACATGCAGTGAAAAGTAGTAGCTACCTCCCTCTCCAGGGCCCCTCTTCTTGCATGGTGATGCTCCCTAGATTCTATAGAAACAATCAAGGCTCAACACGGTGTTGCACTCGTGCACAAAAGCATGAGGCACAACAAGTGTCACAGTTTCACAATTATGTCGGTCGGTGAAGTCTGCGCACAAGCGTGTTGCATATGTGGCTTTCTTATCTTTCTATGTCTCATACTTCACAAGAAGGTTCCCTCAAAGGCAAACCTATGCATGATAGCATCAATGATCCCATCAATACAAAGCAGCAACAAACTATTACCTCCCCCCACAAACCTCCATGGTGTAAGAGCCAGCGCTTTAGTTTCATGTGGGGCTTGCAAGGCAGGGCTTGAGATCTCTTCGTTTTGCATCCAAGGATTGCTTGATATCATTGCTTGGTGTTTTCCTCAATGAAATTGCCTTGCTTGCTGCTGGAAGTTAAAAGCATGCATGGTATATAAGAAACACTTTTCAAACTAGTGCAAGGAGAGGTTCAAAATGTGACATGCATTCTTTGGTCTTAAGCTTAATTGCATGCTTGAACGTATTGCTTCATTATGTTTGTCTAAGTTGTTTTTTTCTTGGTCCATCATGTATAATTTAAAATCCTTTGTAGGGATTCCAATGCGTAATTTTTCATGCCATACGTAACTTCAAATAGAAAAAGTTAAATTTCTTTGCAATTGAGCAAATGCCACCAAACACAACAACTCAAAAATATATTCTCACTAACAAGCGCTAACATCCACCCTCAAAACCATCATAAGAAACTAACTACACTATTTGCAATTAAGCAAATGCTATCACACATAACAACTTCATTTGTGTGAATATCATTAAACACAACAAGTTTAAAAAAACTCTAATTGAGAAGCACTAATGTCCAACCTCAAAACCATTGTATTATTTGCAATTAAGCAAAGCCCATGACACACTACAACTTGAAAATATTTGATTGCTAAGAAGTACTAAAATCCAAACTCAAAGTCATGATAAAAAAACTAGATGTACTATTTGTAATTAAGCAAATGCGATGACACACAACAACCCCAGAAAAATTCAATAGGTGTGTTGTCGTCTAGTTAGCAAGCAGTAAAGAAGGTTGGACTATGTACCCAAATTAGCTCCATAATAAAATTGCGTTATCCGAACAAGTTGGACACAACTAAATTGACATTGCATAAATAAATACGTAGTATGTTTGCTATGCATTAATAAAGCAATGTTTGCTGAAATCAATTCAGAGTATGAACACTTCTACGTGCACTAGTACTCAAAGAATCTTTTTTGTGAAAGAGAAGCCCTGCAAATGTATTTGCAATTGAACATAAGGATTCAGGAAGTAATGATCACAAGATAAAATAAGAAAAAATTTATGAACTACCTTCAACATATGCCTCGCGTGCTGCCACTTTATAAGCTTGATGAAGTGACTGTTTGGTATCCTTCTTGATCAGAGAATTTCTCAGTAATCCAGACTGAGTAGGAGGTTTGCTCGTAGCAAAAACCAGAATGGGAGAATTGAACACCGATGGAGAACATTTCTCCTCATGTTTCGTTTCTTCACCTGGCTCTACACGTGCATAGATTAGTAAATCACGAATCAAAATTCACAGAAATGCATAGGGAAACACTTAACAGATTAAGAGTTAGATGTACCTTTTACAACCGATATAGCTTCATCATCCATTTTTACGATGGCCTTTGCACTAACACGTCTCACCATTTCTACATAACGGAACAAAAGATCAAGATTTAAAGTGTCGAGTCATTTAACACTAGTTTGGTAGAAGGACATAAAAAATGTCCTAGGACACTTTTATGTCCTGATAAATTAGCCAATTTCTAGAATTATTTAAAAGCATTGATAAAGTATTTTTAGGGTTTTGATTATTTACCATAATAGCTTATATGCTAAAAAAAACTTGGAATTATTATGGATTGGAATTTGCACCTATTACTTTGATTTCTACCTAAAGTATTAAGGCCAACCTAGCACCGATATTTCAAGCCATTTTCTCAAGTTTTAGATAAAATGGCCATACTTGCTACTTATAATGAGTTTTCTTAGAGTTTGTAAGTCGAGTCTAAGGATAATCATAACACATATGTTTATATTTCCTTGGAGCTAGATAATCATATTCATTATGATCTATGGCCTTAAATGTAATTTTAGTGAATGGTGATGGTGAGGCAAAAATTACAAATTCTTTGACATGTCTAACAAGTACCAAACAAAACCAGACATTGTATATGTCTTCAATAGGATATTATGGAGTAGCGTGAGTTTTTAGAGGACCTAATGTCATGTAAAACACCAAATTCAAATCGTATATTGATTGTTTCTTATGCTGTAATACACACTAAATTCAAGATACAAGGGTTAATGGATATCATAGAACCTTCATATGTTTGAATTATACCTATAGAGTTCCTCTAATCGTGAATGAGTGATGCCAATTAGAAATAAGTTATATGCAAAACACTTATATACGTGATAATTCAAAACTATAAAAGTGAGATTTAATGCGGAACCTATTTTGGTAGTTGATATAAGGAGCACTTAATCTCTTTTATTTATTTTTTTAAATTGTGATGTGGTGACTCTCCCTTATGGTATAATATTTTTATACTTAAGATATGATGCTTTGTGGCTATTATGTGTAGTATATAAATATGCTTATTTATGAAATATGACTTATAATGCAACCTACTAGGCTAACCACTCTTGTTAATCGATAAATTAAGCTTGCCAAAATGATTTTTAAACAAGTTTTTGTCACTCTTAGGTGTTTGATTAAACCCTTTGTAAAAAATGCTAGCTTCTTAAAATCAATTTTATTTTCAAGCATGCTAGATAAAGTTTTAAATCTGAGTACTATCTAGGTGAAAGACTGTGCTACCATACATTTATGAGCATTTTATAAAAACATGTAATAGTTTTTTGTGCTCCTTATATTTTTAGATAATAGTCCTATGAGTATACCTTAAGCTCAAGAGAGGAAATCACCAAAAAACACATCTACAACAAGTTTAGAATTTTTTGCCAAAACCTCAAAAGGACACTTTTATGTCTTGTTATGCTACCAAACTAGTGTTAACGTGTGATCGACTCTGTCTTTTGGATGTCGAGTCATTTGACAAATAACAAACGCCTTACAACAATTTGCATATCGAATTTTTTCTTTCCACATTGAGAATGCTCTCCTCGTAACATGCAAACTCTAGAACTCTCCCCGAATCATTGTGAAACTCTGAAGAAGTCATTGAAGACATATAGAATGCTCTCCTCGTAACATGAAAACTCTAGAACTCTCCATCGAATCATTGTGAAACTCTGAAGAAGTCATTGAAAACATATAGAACGCTCTCCTTGTAACATGCAAACTCTACACATATAGAATGCTCTCCTCATGAACTAACGTGAGTCATTCGACAGATAGCAGATGGTGGAACGCTCTCCTCATAACATGCAAACTCTTGAACTCTTTGGTTAGTATTTGCACATAGAAAACGCTCTCTTGGCTAACATGCAAACGACAGATGGGCATCTCAAATACAAATGGGCATCTCTAATCTAGCTGATATGCACGTTAGAAGAGCTTATGCCGTGAACTTACGCCGCATGAATGCATGAGAATTCAAAGAGAATGAAGAATTAAATAGATTGAATAACACAGAAAGAAGGACCGAATAAAACCCCTATGAAAACTTATGGTTGAGAGTGCTCTCAACGGAAGCAAGAACGGAAGAAGGAGAGAGAGAGACAGAGAGCCACACAAATTTTGGTGGGTGTAGAACCACCCTAATCTTCTTTTTCATTCATTTATATATGTGTTTGAGTATTGTACATAACTAGGGTTAAGGCACAGTGACCTTTAACCCCCACAACCTCCCACTTAAAGGACAATGTGCCTTTAAGGGAGAACAACCAGTGAGCATACTATCCAATGCCCATCAATACACGACAATACTCAAACCGCTGACTAGGTAGACTCTTCGTCAGCATATCTACAGGGTTATCATCTGTATGAACCTTGACAAGCTCTATGCGCTTGTCCTCAAGTACCTCCCTGATGAAATGGTACCTGACCTCAATGTGTTTGGTCTTTGCATGAAAGACCGGATTCCGTGCTAGTTGAATATAGCACTCATGGAATCACTATACAATGTCGGTACACCTGTATGAATCCCCAAATCTCCCACTAGCCGATCAAGCCATATAGCCTCCTTGCAACCCTCTGTGGCTGCAACAACATACTCAGCCTCTGTGGTAGACAAAGCAACGCACTTCTGTGCGCGAGACATCCACGACACTGCACCACCTGCAAAGGTGAACACATAACCAAAAGTGGATCTCCTACTATCCACATGCCTTGCATAGTCTGAATCTGTGTACCCAAGTACACGCATGTCTCCTTTACCAAAGCAAATGCACATCTCCTTGGTACCCTTCATGTACCTCATGATGCACTTAACTGCCTCCCAATGCCTCTTTCCTGGATTAGCCATATAGCGGCTAACAACTCCCACTGCAAATGCAATGTCTGGTCTAGTAGCTATCATAGCATACATAAGACTCCCAACTGCTGATGCATAAGGAAGCTTGGCCATCATGGCCTTTTCCTCATCTGATTTGGGACTATCTGTATGACTCAGTTTCACATATGGAGGCAATGGAGTACTCACTGCCTTCCCACCCTCCATATTGAAACGTTGCAATACTTTTGTAACATACTCTTTTTGTGAAAGCCAAAGGAGTTTCCTACTCCGATCACGCGTGATGCACATACCAAGAATATGACCTGCAAATCCCAAATCCTTCATATCAAAGGCCTCATGCAACTTGGCCTTTAATGCATCTAGCTCATAAGTATTCTTGCTAGCCAATAGCATATCATCCACATATAGTGCCAGGATTATCAGGCTACTATCCTTAGCCCTTTTAGTGTAGAGGCAGTGATCAATTTCACTCCTTCTAAAACCCTGGGACCGAATGAAAGCATCAAACTTCTGATACCATTCTCTAGGTGCTTGCTTAAGACCATAGAGACTCTTCTTCAGTTTGCAAACTAAATGCTCTTTGCCCTTTTCTTCAAAGCCTTCCGGCTGCACCATGTAAATTTCCTCATGCAAATCCCCATGCAAGAAAGCTGTCTTGACATCCATTTGCATAAGCTCCATATCCTCTGATGCCACTAGTCCAAGCATGCATCTAAGTGTGGTCATCTTCACAACCGGAGAGAATATCTCATCAAAGTCCACACCCTTCTCTTGCTTGAACCCTTTAGCAACCAAACGGGCCTTGTACCTAGGCACATCATCACCTGTTACCTTCATTTTGTAGACCCATTTACATGGCAATGCTTTCTTTCCATGTGGCAAAGAAACCAAGTCCCAAGTCTTATTCTTCATAAGTGAACTCATCTCTGATTGCATAGCATACTCCCACTTGCGTTGATCCTCACGCATCATAGCCTCTCTATAGCAAGAAGGCTCCCCGCAATCAGTAAGCATCACATAGTCTACCCCTGGAACAAACCTATCAGGCGATCTAGACACTCTAGATGATCTTCTCAAGGGCATTTCAGCTTGCTGTCCCACCTGCATATCAGCCACATTTGGCTCATCATTTCCACCAATAGATGATCCATCATCTACCCTTGATTGTATACCTGTGGGAGTACTTGGTGGTACCATTTCTTGCACATTTGGTGCATGGACAGCTTGCTGTCTATCAACATATGCAGGTGGATTCACATCCTGGAAAGTGATTCTCCTCATTTCCACATCCCTCATGGGTGCCTTATGCATCTTCTTCTCATTGAAGACCACATCATGGCTGCGTATGATCTTCTTTGCTTTTGGATCCCAGAGACGATAGCCCATCTCTCCACTTTCACCATAACCTAGAAAGATGCATTTCCTAGACTTAGGATCTAGCTTCTTTCGAAGCTCTTTTGGCACATGTGCATATGCCTCACACCCAAATATATGCAAATGAGAGTAAGAGGGCTTCTTTCCACTCCATGCCTCTTTAGGAATACCACCATCAAAACTCTTACTAGGTGATCTATTGATCACATGCACTGCAGTCTTCATTGCCTCAGCCCAAAAACCACCAGAAAGACTTGCATTGGAAAGCATGCATTGCAACCTTTCTTGAATGGTACGGTTCATCTTTTCTGCAACTGGATTTTGCTCTGGAGTACGAGGGGATGTGAGCTCCCTCTTAATCCCACGTGTATCATAGAAATGCTGAAAGTCATGAGAGAGATACTCTCCACCATTGTCAGTTCGTAGGCATTTAAGCGTTCTACCTGACTGATTCTCAACCAAGGCCAGCCATTTCTGAAATACCTGGAACACATCACTCTTCCGAGCTATAGCATAAGCCCACACTTTCCTAGTTGCATCATCAATGAATGTCACATAGTATTCAGCCCCGCCTAATGACCGTGTAGGCATGGGACCACATACGTCTGAATGCACCAAATCAAGCATTTCAAACTCTTTCTTTCCCCTTCTTTTATGGGCTGATTTAGTCTGCTTCCCATAGAGACAATGCTCACAAAATTCAAAATCAGAGAAACTCGAATGCGGTACATAACCCAAACGGCATAAGAGGATCATTCTGGCTCATGTGCCCCAACCTGCAATGCCATAAAGAAGTGCTTGGCTGCTCGGTTATTGCAACAACATGATCAAATACCCCTGATACATGTAAGGGATACAAAGTCCCACACTTGGCACCCCTGGCCAAAAGCATAGAGCCCTTCTGAATTTTCCAACTCTGAAAGCCAAAAGTGGTGTGAAAACCAGCATCATCTAGCTGACCCACTGAAATAAGACTCTTGGTCAGCTTAGGCACATGTCTCACATGTTTCAAAACAAATGCAGACCCATTTGCAAAAGAAAACTTTATGTCACCTGCTCCCACTATGTCACATGCATAGTCATTTCCAAGATGCACACAACCTGTCTTTCCACTGTCATAAGTGGAGAACCATTCCCTATGGGGAGTAACATGGAATGAAGCACCGGAATCCAAAATCCAATCTTGGGAATATGCATCATCTGAAGTGGTAAGCAACTCTGCAGATAAACTAGACATGAAGAGAACATCATTGTCACTATCATGTGTGACTGCATTGATCTCCTCGATCTTCACTTTTCCTTTGTCCTCCCTTGGACTCTCTTCCTTTTGATTTGCACCCCAATTTGCATTCTTTTTCTTATCCTTTTGCTCTCTTTTCAGCTTGTAGCAATCCTTTTTCATATGGCCCTTCTTGCCACAATGGTAATACTCAATGTTCCGTGCCCTGGATTTGCTACGTGACTTCACTCTTTCTTGGGACTTCCCCCTGAACTGTGATCTGCCCCTTTGCACATTTAAGGCTGCATCCTGCTTGTTGCCATCCATAGACTTCCGTCTAATCTCCTCGGCCAACAAGCTACCCACAACATCATCAAATTTCAGTACTCCACCAGGTGCAGAGTTACTGACAGCTGTACGGAAGGTATCCCATGAGGATGGCAATGAACATAAGAGAAATATTGCCTTAGTCTCCGCATCAAAATTCATTTTCTGAGCTTGAAGTTGGCTGAAAATAATATTGAATTCATTCAAGTGAGAAGCAATGGAGACCCCTTCCTTCATTTGCAGCTCAAACAACCTCTTCATGAGGTAAACTTTATTAGAGGCAGTTTCCTTCTCATAAGTGGCACACAGTTTCTTCCACAAATCTTCCGTAGTCTGCTCATTTACTACTTTGAAATAAACTGACTCTGCAAGATGAAGTCTAATAGTAGACTTTGCTAATGCATCCAACTCATTCCAATCATCCTCAGACATATTTGCAGGCTTAGCTTCAATCCCTGCCAAGGGTTTAATCTGCTTCTTTTGAATAAGCACATCCCTTATCTGTTCTTTCCACAAAGAAAAGTTTGTCCCATCAAACTTTTTAATGCTGAAAAACTCCTTTTCAGGCATGGAAGAGGATGCCATGATGCAAATAAAGCAAAATCCCAAATGCTAGTGCCTGCAAGAGAGAATCACACCAAATACCAAGTGCACCCAAATGTGTATGCCACAATAGAGTGAAATATCACCAAAACTCAAAGCTCAAAGCATCAAAAGATGCATCTGACTCATGTGCATATACTATGCATCCATATGAGCAAATCTGGCCCAAAAGGAAATGCCAATAAGTGCCAAATGACTCAAGCATAAACACTGTCCACTGGCATATGCATCAATAATATCTCATCCAAGAGAGCATAGCACTATCAGTGCATCACTTGCAATGTGTCAAAGCTGTCCCTCAGCATAAAATAGCATCCATGTGCAAAGCGTCCATAAAAAAATAGCATCCCACAAGGCAATTTGGGCCTATCAGCGCATCCAACAAGGACCGCAATGCATTCAAATGGCCTATAAATCATCCATTGCAACCCAATGCATACCACGAATGAGCGCACACTGCTCAAACTGCAACCAGAGTGATCTGCATAAGGTATGCTCAAGAAATCATAGTCCCACGGTAATGAGCGCTACTGAAAATAGAACCTGAGATGCTTCAAAACATGGGCGCCATTGCATAATTAGACTCAGCAAGAAAATCTGCAAATATCTCTCTTCTGCCAGAACTCCAAAATCCCAACCGATGAGTGAGAAATGGGAGTCAACACTTATCCACTGCCATGTGGCATAAATCTAAGGTTTCAAAACCTTAGAATGAAAAATGCATAACAGAGAGACGAAATCGAATACACAGAGATTTATAACTCTGAAAATCCTCCACCGAATCACGCAAGAACTGATAGGTAGGGGTTTTTGGGCGTCCGAAATGCAATGGGACAGACGGTTTTGGAAACCGTGGTCTCAATCACTGGGTCCAACACACGGACTGAAAAACGTTTTTGGAAACAGAGCTATCTGTAAACTCCACTGGAGTGCGAATGATGAGCAACATAGAAGTTTTAGGACCTCCTGAGTCCACCGGAACTGACAGATTTGCAAATGGTTGCTCCAAACTTGAGTTCCAACACCCGGGCAAAAAACGCAGGAACTGACACAGTGACTCAGAAATCCAATGAAATGATCCCAGATTCAGGAATGAAGGTGTTTCCAGGCTCCTGAAGTAATGTGGACACCAAAAGCAAGCAATAGTTGCCTCTACAAGTCAATACGGAGTCTCTGTCATCGAACGGAACAGGGAAAAGCTCAAAAAACGAATTTTTCTTTGAAACCACTTAACAGGCTCTCAAAACCACTTCGCAAAGCCAAAGTGACTTTTACAAAGGTTCCTTCAAGGTCTCTGCACACTCGGATGCAAGTAAAGTCGCCCACAAAGCTTCCCACAGAGCTTCTCCTTCCTCCCACAGAGCTGCTGAGCTTCAAGCATTTACACACGCTCAGCTAGATCACCCGGGCTCTGATACCAGTTGAGAGTGCTCTCAACGGAAGCAAGAACGGAAGAAGGAGAGAGAGAGACAGAGAGCCACACAAGTTTTGGTGGGTGTAGAACCACCCTAATCTTCTTTTTTATTCATTTATATATGTGTTTGAGTATTGTACATAACTGGGGTTAAGGCACAGTGACCTTTAACCCCCACAACGGTATCCATCGATGTTGCCAAACCTTCTCGTGCAACAGCATCTTTCCATTCCACCCACAATCATAAGGGGATTCATCAGCAACCTCACGCTCAGCCATGAAAAAAAAAAACACAATATCAACGAAATCAGGAACACGACCTTGTGATCCTCCAGAAGAATAGTCCATGTGTTTGTAGAGTCCACCCTCAGCTACGATAAGCACCTTCTCCTGCAAGCTCACATGCACAGACAAAATCGGCATGATGAATCTCACATCTCTCCCCTCTGACACAGTGCACAATCATTGATCCATCCCTATATCTCTCCATAAACAGAGCATGGAAGCTTTGTAAATGACTAGCCTGACTAACATTGGACACAAGCGGATGAAAGTAGAGAATCCATCAACTATATGAGAGAGAAGAACTTGTGCTTCACTTGCGCTTCACTTGCTGTTCATGTTAGACGAAGGTCCACCAACGATGTGGACCAATGAGAAAAACACCCACAAAAACCAAAAAATTTATGAATTTTGCCCATCCAAGGGAGCAAACCTTAAGTAAGGCTACACTAGGGCAGGCCAAAAACAAGGCCAAAAATCTAGGTGGCCAATGTCCAAAAGCAAAAGGGATAGGAAAGAGAGATACTTACACCAATGTAATGATTGACTACGGTAATCTTTCTTTAACTAATCCCGGATAGTATTACCACTTCAGGGGAGTCTCTCTGCACATAGTTGCTAAAGATGCGCCGATGTATAGTGACCCGAGCTGTGTGGAGAAAGGCTACTCGAGTTTTTTGCTCACCCTTATTACTATTATGTAAACTCAATACATCACAAAACTTGGGGTTTCAAATTTTAGAATGTTTTTCCTTGAGAATTTGCATATTTTTAAGCTAAAATATAACTAAATTGTTAACATTTTGTAGATTTTACAAAAGATCATATTTTTTACATGTGAAAACAAAAATCTTGTAGGTTCCTGGATCTTAAAATTTCCTAAAAATCATATAAATTTTTGGAGTTTTAAATAAAGCACTTATATTGTGTCCCTCAAAATTAACGGTGGCACCTTCGAATCTTAACCCTTATCTCTCGAATTTATCTAGGAAAAATACACTTCAAACCGATTTATGTGAGTACTGGTACTTTTTCTTTTACAATGTTGCACGACAGTTGGGCGTTCCCATGAAAAGCCCCCTATTACTTATCAACATAGGCCATGGGCAATTTTCCCCTCATAGGTGGCCGTGTGTGTGTTGGGGGGGGGGGGGATAGGGTATGAGTGGGGAAAAACAAGAATCATTCATCACGTTTTTCAAAGAGTTTTTGCTAACCCCTCACTAGCATGTCCAACCTTGAGAGCAGGTTCCCACGTTCAACCTTCGAGTAGGTTCACATTGTAGCAGAGGGGTATGGGGGGAGAGATGGCCATGCCTTGCTTTAAGAGGTGCTAGGGGGGAGTCACAAGGCTAAAGGTTTTCAAAAAACCATCCAAAGATACTTGTTTGGAGGTTTGTCCCAATTTAACTGCATTGAAGGTTAGGCAAAACCCATGAGACCGTAACTAAGCCCACAAAACCATGTGTCTAAATTCTTGACATGTTTTTTCCTCACTAGTATGTCCAACCTTAGAGTAGGTTCCTGCATTCAAACACCTTGGGACAAAGTCATAGATATAGGTCATGGCAAGCTAGGTGGGCTAATTGCTCTCACCATTTTGTTGGCTATGTAGACTAAATGTTGCCTGAAATTGTTGGAACCAATATGTGCAATACATTGCTGCAATTCGGATGCAGGATCCCTAATTCAACAAGCTACCTATTTTCACACTTAACATTGCTCAATACATGATATTAATGGAAGGTTCTAAATCTCCTGATTGTTCTCACCATTTTGTTGGCAATGTAGACTGAAGGCTGCTTGAAATTATCGTAACCAATATGTGCAATACTCTGTTGCAATAGTAGGATGTAGGAGCTCTAATTCAACGGGGATTAGCAGCAAGCAATGGAATGTTATCGCATGGATGGAGTCCTTGTACGATTCATCTTGATGTGCTAGGAACCTACAATAGATCATATGGCTCATCTCCATGCCTGCTTAATGAAGACCCTATATGTCTTGAATCTGTTGCTTAGAGAGACTCCAACCATTAGAGTTGTCTCATATAAAACTTGTTGTTGGTGGTGCATTGCAATCCATGTTTCTTTTCTTTACTTGTCATGGATACCCATGGCTTTTGCTCACATTCAACTTATAAAGCATAATTCAAACCTCCATTAAAAAGCTCCATCGATAAACAAAGTATCTAAAAGAGCTTGATACCAAAGGTTTTACTCAACATAAGCCAAAGAGCATGCCCATCAACATAAGTGGTGATGGTCAAAGCCCCAACTAGGGCATGAACCTTGATTGAAGGTATTTATTGATGCAAAGGCTGTGGATGAGGGAGAAGAAGGTGAGACAAGACAAGGGCAAGGAGCTACTAGCCATCTCTTATGTTCATAAAGGAGGCTATTCAAAAAGGACGTTCGGGGAGGTTTGGAGGAGCATTGTGATGGTTCAGAGAAGCACTTTGGAAATTTGGGAAGAGTCTTGGAGGCTTGCAATTTGCTATGTTCCGTGTAGTCTAATGACATGGTGCTACACGGGCCATCACCAAACTAGTAGAGTGCAACAATCTAATGATGTGGCACATCATAAACTATGCAAGATCACATAGAGTTTGCACAGAGATGACATGGCATGATGTAGCTCCCTTTGAACTCACTTTACTTGGTCAACGCAGAAAGGGAAAGCACAAGATGTGGCACCCCTCATTGAGGAAGGCTCTCTTTGGACTCACTTTGCTATGGCTAAGATCAACATTCATTTCATTCGCTCATTGGAATGAGTGAACCTTGCACTTCTGGTATCATTTAAACATAGTGATCCATGTTGTCATCTCGTTTTCTCCATAGCATTTTGATGCGATTAGAAAGTGTGATCAGCTTGGAAGATTAACACACACACATTGTGTGTGTGTGTGTGTGTCCTTTTTTAAATACTTTTTATTTAATTTTGGTTTCTCTTGGTCCACAAAGTTAATCATCATCATCCCCTTCTTACTTTTTGATTTATGCAACCCAACCATGAAAGATGCTTATCCATGCCTCGCAAAGAAATCTTGAGTCCAGACCAAAGCTTAAGATTGTATTGATGCACCATTGGGTGAGTTTTTCCAATCCATTTTCCTATCTCTAAGCTCATGTGCCTCTTCTGCTATGGATTTTATCATCTCAATGTTGAAGTGAGTCTTCTATCTTTATTGTTTTGGATGTTTGCAATTTGGTCTTTGGTTGCAGTCTCCATATGCAACCACCATCGTGATTAATAGGAGTGATGGATAGTGCTTTTCATCAGTAGTGTTGTAATTAGCATCTTCTTATTGTCTTTGATCCTTTTGAGGAATTGAACATGACCTCCAGCTTCTACATTGCTGGCCCAACCGCTCCAAGGAAACATCAGCATGCATAGGATGCAAGCCTTAGCAATTTTATGCTACACTTGATGCTGAATTTTATTGCTATGTATGCAACTGCAAGAGATTCTTGACGATAGCAGCAAAATATGTAGTTCTAGCCAATGCATTGATTGCTTCACTCAAAGTGAAGGCATCCCAATGCATCAATCTAGTTTTATCCAATGCATCAATTGTAGCATTGGAAGTGAAGGCATCCCAATGGTCAATGGGCACTCACTAGTTCCTTACATTGTGTGTAGAGGTGGGGAATTCAGGGCTTGCTAACTAAGAAGGGCAAGAGTGATTATTGTAATTACAAATCTTTTTTCCTTTTTCTATGTTCACATATCCATCAGATTGTATGATATATCATTGGGAGAGAAGCATATGCGGGGAGGGGGGGATGGAGGAAGTGATTGAGGGAGGGGGATCCATCTACTCCAATTTGCCTTTGCCTTTGTTATGGTCTTTTTTCACTTTTAGTAGCTGCATTTAAAGCAAAACTCATAAGTGATTCAAACTCTTTAAATGTTATAGTCTAACTCAAGTTTACTTTTTCTTTTTGTGAGATGGATACTATAGTTCAAGTCGATTTTTCCTTTTTGGGATTGGATTGTGTGATTCAAATAGGTTTGCATCAAGTAGAAGTGTAAAATTATCGAAGAATCATTATAGCTAGCAGCAACATCATGCAACTGAGTTGTAATGATTGATCAAATAGAAGTGTAAGGATGTGTAATGAATTGGCAATGATTTTGTTTCCTTTATTCTTCTCTATCTATCTCCTTATTCAATGATTCTCTTTCACATATTCTTCTCTGTCTATATATATCTCCTTATTCAATGAGATATCATGTTGCACTCAGAGGGTAGTGTCATATGGTGCTCCCTCCTTGCATTGTGGGGCATGCC
Source organism: Dipteris shenzhenensis (assembly GCF_047967505.1). NCBI lineage: Eukaryota > Viridiplantae > Streptophyta > Polypodiopsida > Gleicheniales > Dipteridaceae > Dipteris > Dipteris shenzhenensis. The sequence goes on from NC_141611.1 coordinate 23,132,405, forward strand.
GCATGTCTTGCACAACATAGAATGTGGTAGGTCATTTTTTTAAAATTTTCTACCCTCCCTTTATTTTCTTTTCCTTACATCACACCATGTGTACTTCCCCTATCCTCCCTACATTCTCTTTATTTATTCCGTACCCTCGCTAGAAAATAATGACTAAAAATTTAAGGCAACAAAATTTCCAACCATCGCATGGGATCGACACAAATCCACCAGGGTTTTCTATGACTATCTTTGGGCGTTGGTCATTTATGTGTCCTTTGCATGATCCTCTTTTTCATTGATAAAAATTTCTTCCTCAAGAAGAGTCCAATGACATGGGAGATTCTTTTTCATATGAGTCCGATTCTAAGAAATTGAGGTAGCTTTGAGGCACATTATGAATAGGATCCAAGAGCCAAAAGCCTCTGAAGTGCTGCACGATGGTTAAATGGCTAGTACATTGAAGGGCTACCATATGGTGAGACGAAGACTACAGTGGCATGTAGTGGGGGGCAAACTGTGGCAGTGTATCCAATCAAAAAGTGCACCAAGCACGTCTGTTTTGGGCCATTAAATGGGTAATTTATCATTTGATTGGTTTGAAGGGTGGGCGGGTCAATTTCAATCTGTTAGTCTCTTGAAGGCATCCAACACGGTCTCCATGAGCTGAGGCTCGACACAAAACCACCTTTTTTTTTGGTGAAGGCATTATGCAAAAATCCATTCTGGCATTCCTAGGGGCAGCCGCCCAGTAAGGTGGTGATGCTCTCGACAATGTACCGATAGGGCTACCATCAATGCCATAGATCTAGGTAGTGCTGGGTTCGACATGGTCACCAGTGAAGGAGGAGGAGAAGATATAGCCATAGAGGAGGGTGAGGTGAAAGGGTAAGGAGTGAAGTGTTCAGGAGGCAGCCAGCCATGCCAGCACCAGCGATGACCATGGTAGGGGGCGTGAGGCCCATGGGAGAGAGGAGGAGGACTAGGAGGCTATGGCGATGATGGAAATCAGCTATGGAAATGGAGGAGCAGGAGAGGCTGGCTATACTATTTTGCTTTTCATGTAGTTGAAATTGTGAAATCCACTAGGAACTCTCTTGCAAGATTGTCCATGATACCACTACTACTACTATTTGCATTACCACTAGCCACAACCATCCCCAAGGAGTTGACAACAATTGCAATCTCTCCATCATAATCACCCTCCATTGGGGTGTTTGGGATGTGGCTCTCACATCCAAGGGTCATCTATCAACACCGACTTCAGTGACATCAAAATTTTGGCATTAGAGCCTTCAAATAAATGGCCCCTAGATCAAGAGGCCAGGCTCTCGTACACCGATAGCTAGTGAAAAGGAAAAGGGACAGAGCAAGGAGATGGAAAGGGAAAGAGTAGCTTGATGTCTTCACACATGCGTGCTCATTTAAATGAGGGGAGGGGCTCCATGATGTATATGAGATGATTTTCTCATAGATCACCTACACATAATGGGGGAAACGCACAATATTTTGTAATTTTTGCATGACAAAGGGTAGGCAAGCTAGTGTGAGAAGTTGATGCCCCCCTCTTGTGTTGACCTTACTAAACCCAAACTAACAAAATATCTCTCCAATGCCAAAAACAAATAGGAATTGCAATCTAGTAGAGACTCCCTCATAGCTTGCTAGAAGAGCGTAATCCCCTTTGCCACCTTTGATGCCCAAGGGACTTGCAACATGTAAAATCAAAGAATTGCAATCTAGTAGAGACTCCCTCATAGCTTGCTAGAAGAGCGTAATCCCCTTTGCAACCTTTGATGCCCAAAGAATGCACATCAAACTTATGGATAGGCAAAATGGTTGCATTAGATTCCAAGCCATAATGGCACCCCCTGAAAATCAATGATTGTGACTCAAATATAGGTTAATGGATCCATCCTCAATTGAAAGAGACAACCAAGGAGTGCCACCAACCCCCACCTAGAACAGGACACCATGAGCAAGATTATCTCTTAACTACAAGCAAATCCGAGCACCAAGAATAGGTCAACAAGATTGAGGTTAGCTCTTGTGGACTACCTAGCGTTGCTGCAACCCAATAAAACCGTCCCTACCAACTATGTTGTCTCAAGTGCACCCCTATCTCCCTAATCACCATCCATGGCCAACACAAGGCTAACCCCAATCCCAGAGAAGGCAAATTTTGATGTATTGTACTATTCTCTTTCCCTTAAGGGTCTAATTCTATATTTAAACACACTCCCTCTCCCACACCACCCTTCAAGTAGCCCCCCTCCCCCCCCTCTTCATCCCCACCCCCTTTAACTATATCCCCGAATCAACACCCCTGTAATGCATGGAGAGCAAGATGATCAGGAAGGATCGAAGCACCATGAGAGAGACATAAGGTAGAAAACACTCAATCTATTCCAATGTGCTTGCAATACAAGAGATAGGCTTCATATATAGAGAGATCCTTTAGAATAGTCAAACTATGTGGGATCCTCTGATCCACATCTCTCCTTGTGGATGTCCTAGATCCACATCCTCACATCATGTAGTCCACATCCTAGGGTGGCTACTTTAATACATTCCTATACCATACGTTAGCCTCTAATATGTGCTCATGGCACCATATCTCAACAATGATCTATGGGTCAAGTATGCAAAGTGAACACCTTGGTAATAAGTGTGTTGAACATGATAAAGATAGAATTCTAGAGAGCAAAGGCTATGAATCAACACACAATGAATGTCATACATAGAGGAGGATGCAAGGGCTCATCACTATAGTAAAGATATTAGTTGTTGTGGTTTAGTAGTCCGTTGGCAAACATCATAGCCTTTTACATATTCATAGGCATCTGCCCACAGTGTTGGCCACCAGTAGCCTCCGAGGAGAACTTTTCTTACTGTGGCTTCCCCTTGGAAGTGTTGTCTTGCAATGCCTTCATGGACTTCAGGATTGGCATGATCTCATGAGGCATTACACATCTTCTTAATATCTGGTCCTTGCCCATCTTGTACAGTTGTCCTGCAATGAGTTGATAGGGTGCAGCCTTTAGAATCAATTTTCTGGCATCTACTGCTTTTAGTTCAGGGGGTGGTCTGCCTACCATCAAGTACCCAATGATATCTCCACACCACTCTAGAACAGCATCGATTTGAAATAGTGTGGCATCTGGTAAGTCGTCTTCTACTCCAGTGGCTTCTTCTCCCGACTTGACTCTGTTGAGAGTTGTGGTGCCATGAGCACATAATTAGAGGCTAAGGTATGGTATAGAAAAGAATCAAAGTAGCCACCCTAGGATGTGGACTACATGATGTGGAGATGTGGATTGAGGATATCCACAAGGAGAGATGTGGATGAGAGGATCCCACATGGTTGACTATTCAAAGGGCACTCTCTATATAAGAGGCCTATCACGTATGGTTGAGTACACACACACACACATACACATCGGAATAGATTGAGTATTGTCTACCATATGTCTCTCATGGAATTTCTTCTATGGTTTGATCCTCCTTGATCTTTTGCTAATTCCACGTTGCACTAGGAGAGCACGATCTGCACTTTCTCATGGTATCGGAGCTTAGGTCTAGCTCTCTTAGATTAGTTTTAGACATAGTTGGGTATTCTCGTTTTGATTCATTTTGGTTGAAAAATTTTCCACCCACTGTTCTTTCTTTGTGTGTGAGAAAGAGATAGGGAGAGAAAGAAAGGTAGATTGAGAGAGATCTTTTTTCTAGAAATTGAAAGACTAAGAAAGAGTCCTTTGGTGGAGATTGATAGCCTTTATAGCACCTACTCCAAGAGAGAGACAAAGCATAGAGCAGCCAACAACGACTCAGTCTGAGAATAGTGCCATCTCCAACCCAACAACCATCGACCTTCGAAGGAGAGACACATACTCTAGTGGTGCTATCTCCATCGGCGGCCAGCAGCTTAGCAGCAGATCTCCAACACTTTGCAAATCTCTCCAATGAGCTCACGAACTAGCAGTAGCGCCAACAGCTCCAGTTCAGCATGACAGCTCCTTCTCCAGCCTTCACGGCATCCAAGGCCTCCACAACCTTTAGAGCAACAACCGCAGCTCGACTTCCCAAAGTAGCACCTCAGAGTCCCAATAATTAGCCGCTCTGCAAGCAACACCCAAGGGCTCTCCATCGGCAACAAGGCAATGCCAGCACCTTCTTCAACGAGCTCTATAGCAGACTATTCGCACCAAAGCTCTCCAACAGATGCCCAGCAGCCCGTAACTCAAGGCACACCCATCAAGCCATAAATTACTAGAGCCTCTAGTGATGCCCTACGATGCCCTCGAGCAACCGGACCTTGGTGTGTATAAATGAGCCAAAGCGCTTTGACTCCTTTGATCAATGGTGCCAGCTCTAGCAGCTTCTACAAGCATGTGGCTTGCAACTACGACTCGAATGGCTACATCCAACCATGCTCCAACGTCCTCTCCTCGGATGCTAGGAATCTTGGATAGAACGCCACGCAATTCCTGGATTTCTCTTCCATCCTGCTGCACCATCTCATGACAAGAACTGCAACGCTGGAACTTTAATGGCACTGGGGAGGGGAGGTCAAAGAGGTTGGTGAGTTGCTGAGAGTGGAAGACATGGAGGGCATTCCCTATGATTAGGCAAAGGCTCCTCTTCATAGCAGCTAGTGAGCCAACGGGCTCCCTCAACACACAGCCCTTCAGTCGCTCCAGGCTTCCAGACCGGCTTGACGCCTCTGCTTCATTGACGACTCGATCTTCAACACTCCAGATGCAGAGCACCTCTTCACGTACCGGCTCCTTCATCAACTTCACAGCAGTCAACACCAAAAGTGCATCTCCTCGACGGAATGCCCGATGGGTTTTCTCCACTATAACAAAATCTTTTAGATTTTGTTGGAATCTATAAAGATTCCAGTAACCCTTATCCCCTCACCACAGTGACACATGGCATGTAGGGTAAGCTAAGGTCACCATAGTCTGCTCACTGGTCAACAAATTAACACTTGGCAGATAGGAGGTTAACTCAGATAAGTTGGTTACATTAACTGTGGTTAGGTTTTTTGGTTTAGTTGAATCATAGTTGAGTCAAGACACCTTGGGTTTGGTCATCAGTCAAGCAACACAAACTACACCATGGTTAAGTTTACATTCATGATTGGTTAACTTTCACATCACCAAGTGCCATCTAGGCACATAGCCCTTGCCAAGCACAGTTTGGAATTCAGCATGTGAATCCCTATGCCACATCATTAAGGGCCATTTCTCGATCAAAACTTCGACAAGGCGTAACTTGCAATCCAGGAGGAATTTGCACATGCTCCAAAAGTGATCGCCTTTTCAAGCTCTACATGCTTATCAGATCAGAATAATTGTATTCAATTAGACTGCCAATATTGAAAGAAATCAATTGGTAAGAGTGGAAAAGCGATGCATGAATGCAAAAAGCATGCCAAAAGCACAAGTGCATGAGATGACCATAACACAGAACATGGCATCCACACATAAAGCATTAAGCCACATGGAAGGACAAAGTATCATGCATCAAGCTACATCAAGCAACGAAGACAACACCATCGACAACATGTATTGAGAAGTAACAACCTTGCCACCTTCAGCCCATATGTTTTGTAAATCAAGCCTGACCACCTGAGAGTAGCTATGAAAGCACCCAGGGGAGGTATTGACATGTAAAAGCCACAACTGACCACCTTAAGTAGCAATGCAAGCACTAAGGGGAGGTGATGGAATGTAACTCACATCTGACAACCTTGCAGTAGCCAAAGGATCATGGCACCAAGGGGAGGTGTTGAGAGTTGTGGTGCCATGAGCACATAATTAGAGGCTAAGGTATGGTATAGGAAAGAATCAAAGTAGCCACCCTAGGATGTGGACTACATGATTTGGAGATGTGGATTAGGATATCCACAAGGAGAGATGTGGATGAGAGGATCCCACATGGTTGACTATTCAAAGGGCACTCTCTATATAAGAGGCCTATCATGTATGGTTGAGTACACAAACACACACATCGGAATAGATTGAGTATTGTCTACCGTATGTCTCTCATGGAATTTCTTCTATGGTTTGATCCCCCTTGATCTTTTGCTAATTCCATGTTGCACTAGGAGAGCACGATCCGCACTTTCTTAGACTCAAGACATGTGATCGGCAATGTAGTGTTGGACACCTTTGCATACCACTATTTTGAAGTTGAATTCTTGAAGCAAGAGGAGCTATCTGGTTATTCTTCCTGAGGTACACAAATGGTTCACAAGATATAGCAATGCTTGATGGTCGGTGCAGAAGACAAAATCATTTGCCAGTAGATAGTGCCAAAATTTCTTTACACTATACACCATTGCTAGGGCTTCTCTTTCTGTGGTTGTATAGTTGATCTCTGCATCATTGAGTTGTTGACTGGCGAAGTAGAAGGGATAGTCTTTTTTATGTTCACCAAGTTGACAAAGCACACTCCCAATTGCATACTTGGATCCATCAGTATGTACATGAAAATCAATATCCCAATTGGGAGATATAAGGATGGGTGCTGTGATTAGGCACCACTTTAAAAGCTCAAAGGCTTGGTCGTACTCTTCGGTCCATAAGAACTCCACTAATAATTTGTAAAGTGGTCTAGCTATCATGGCATACCGCAATATAAATCTTTTATAATAGCCGGCATGTCCCATAAAGACCTGTACACCTTTGGAATTTGTAGGAGGAGCCAATTCCATGATGATTTTGATTTTGTCCATGTCAATTGCAATCCCATGTTGAGAGACGATGTGTCCCAAAACAACTCCGTGGGTGACCATGAACTGGCATTTTGTTGGATTTAGGGAGATGCCATACTCCCTGCATTTGATTAGTACGTCTTTAAGACATTTGAAGTGGTCCTATTTGTTTGAATGGATGCACAAATCATCCAAGAACACCTGTAAAAACTTATTCAAAAATGACTTGAAAGCTGTGAACATGACTCGCTAGAATGTGGCCGGGGCATTACAAAGGCCGCATGGCATGACTCTATATGCAAAAATACCCCATTCTGTAGCAAATGCTATTTTTGATTAGTCTTTAGGAGTGATTTGCACTTGGTTATAGCCACTAAAGCCATCCAAGAAGCTATATATTTTTGAACCTGCCACATTTTCCAACACTGTTTCTGTTAAGGGTAGGGGATAGTGATCCCTAATTGTGGCGGCATTCACATTTTTTAAGTTTATGCATATTCTAAGCTTCTTGTTGCATTTAGGCACAATGACAATGGGTGAAACCCAATCAGTGTGCTTTATCTCGTAGATGAATCAGCATCTAGGAGTTTTTCCAGCTCGTCATAAACCATGGTGCCATACTTAGGATTTGTGTGATAAGGTCCACATACCTTAGGGTGAGCACCTTCCCTTATAGGTATCGTGTGTATTGCCACTTTTGGTGAAATTCCTTTCATCTCTTTGTATGATCATGCTAGGCAGTCATGGTATTCCATTAGGAGTGCTTTGAGTTTGGTTTCATCTTCTTGACGAAGTTGTTTCCCAATGAAAACTAGTTCCGGTCCCTCATAGATTGGAGTTTCTCCAATGCTATCGGTTTCTTGAACTTCAGATTCTCTGAGTGGTCTTGGCATTGCTATTGGTGCACTGCCACTTGTATCATTCTTGAAGTATTCCGACACTTCTCGAAGATCGGCCTCTGATGGTGTTGAACTAGCTTGACATGTGTCATGTAATACTGGGTGGCATAGTTGCATTTACTAATTTGTTAGGCTCTTCTTAAGTTTCTTTTTCTGAAGTCTCTTGATCGGGCTTCATTCACACATGTGGCTTATATTTCCGAAACTTCTTACATTGGAAACTGTGGGGTAACTTTTCCACTGGTAAGGTGTTTCCAAGTAATTTGCTATGCATACTCCTTCCAGTCCCTCAGGGGACCATTCAAGAGGCGGTGATTCTAATTTTGAGGGAGCTGACTTTGCAAGGTACAATTCAACGATCCTTGATTGGACTCGTTCGAATTCATTGAAGTGCTCGGCCTTGTCTTTTTTGCGATTTCCTCCTTCAACTTTCTTGCAGGATCTTCTACTATTATTCAACTTTGGAGGTTCAACTTTTGGAAGCTCGACTACCATTAGGTCATGCAGAATGGCTAAGTCATTATCAAAGATTTGACCTTCAATTTCAGCATTTGCAGCCTTTGTTTCAAGGTCCTAAGGAAATTTTGAGTCATCATTGGTATGGGTACCTTCTTCAGGTTCATTATCACACTCGAGGTTAGCCATAAAGAATGGCATCTCTAGATCGATTGGTTCTTCATGTGGGAGTGGAGGATCTACCAGTAGCGCCTTAGCATCTATCTGTGAGAAGATGGGGTCTAATGAATGGCAGTTGTCGATGGTTGCCAATGTTTGTATCCAGTTATTGGCATTGCTTTGTGAGTCACCTGCTATGGCATGCTGTTGCAAGGGAGCTGATTTGCTTGAGATTGTTGTTGAAGATGTGTCATCTAATGCTCTAGGCACAATTGGTTTAATAGCTCTTGTCCCCAATTCACCTTGACTGCAGTGTCTCGATTCTAGATTGTCAGTCTATCAGTTCCGTAGTCATGGAGGACTGATGCTTCCCGTAACCAAGGATGTCCCAGTAAAGGCACAGTGACCTTTAACCCCCAGAACCTCCCACTTAAAGGACAATATGCCTTTAAGGGAGAAAAACCAGTGAGCATACTATCCAATGCCCATCAATACATGACAATACTCAAACCGCTAACTAGGTAGACTCTTCGTCAGCATATCTGCAGGGTTATCATCTGTATGAACCTTGACAAGCTCTATGCGCTTGTCCTCAAGATGAAATGGTACCTGACCTCAATGTGTTTGGTCTTTGCATGAAAGACCGGATTCCGTGCTAGCTGAATAGCACTCATGGAATCACTATGCAATGTCGGTACACTTGTATGAATCCCCAAATCTCCCACTAGCCGATCAAGCCATATAGCCTCCTTGCAACCCTCTGTGGCTGCAACAAACATACTCAGCCTCTGTGGTAGACAAAGCAATGCACTTCTGTGCATGAGACATCCACGACACTGCACCACCTGCAAAGATGAACACATAACCAGAAGTGGATCTCCTACTATCCACATGCCCTATCCACATGCCCTGCATAGTTTGAATCTGTGTACCCAAGTACACACACGTCTCCTTTACCAAAGTAGATGCACATCTCCTTGGTACCCTTCATGTACCTCATGATGCACTTAACTGCCTCCCAATGCCTCTTTCTTGGATTAGCCATATATCGGCTAACAACTCCCACTGCAAATGCAATGTCTGGTTTAGTAGCTATCATAGCATACATAAGACTCCCAACTGCTGATGCATAAGGAACCTTGACCATCATGGCCCTCTCCTCATCTGATTTGGGACTATCTGTGTGACTCAGTTTCACATATGGAGGCAATGGAGTACTCACTGCCTTCCCCCCCTCCATATTGAAACACTGCAATACTTTTGTAACATACTCTTTTTGTGAAAGCCAAAGGAGTTTCCTACTCCGATCACGCGTGATGCGCATACTAAGAATATGACCTGCAAGTCCCAAATCCTTCATATCAAAGGCCTCATGCAACTTGGCCTTTAATGCATCTAGCTCATAAGTATTCTTGCTAGCCAATAGCATATCATCCACATATAGTGTCAGGATTATCAGGCTATTATCCTTAGCCCTTTTAGTGTAGATTCAGTGATCAATTTCACTCCTTCTAAAACCCTGGGACCGAATGAAAGCATCAAACTTCTGATACCATTCTCTAGGCGCTTGCTTAAGATCATGGAGACTCTTCTTCAACTTACAAACTAAATGCTCTTTGCCCTTTTCTTCAAAGCCTTCCGGCTGCACCATGTAAATTTCCTCATGCAAATCCCCATGCAAGAAAGCTGTCTTGACATCCATCTGCATCAGCTCCATATCTTCTGCTGCCACTAGTCCAAGCATGCATCTAAGTGTGGTCATCTTCACAACTGGAGAGAATATCTCATCAAAGTCCACACCCTTCTCTTGCTTGAACCCTTTAGCAACCAAACGGGCCTTGTACGTAGGCACATCATCACCTGTGACCTTCATCTTGTAGACCCATTTACATGGCAATGCTTTCTTTCCATGTGGCAAATAAACCAAGTCCCAAGTCTTATTCTTCATAAGTGAACTCATCTCTGATTGTATAGCATACTCCCACTTGCATCGATCCTTGCGCATCATAGCCTCTCTGTAGTAAGAAGGCTCCTCGCAATCAGTAAGCATCACATAATCTACCCCTAAAACAAACCTATCAGGCGGTCTAGACACTCTAGATGATCTTCTCAAGGGCATTTCAGCTTGCTATCCCACCTGCATATCAGCCACATTTGGCTCATCATTTCCACCAATAGATGATCCATCATCTACCCTTGATTGTATACTTGTGGGAGTACTTGGTGGTACCATTTCTTGCACATTTGGTGCATGGACAGCTTGCTGTCTATCAACATATGCAGGTGGATTCACATCCTGGAAAGTGATTCTCCTCATTTCCACATCCCTCATGGGTGTCTTATGCATCTTCTTTTCATTGAAGAATACATCATGGCTGCGTATGATCTTCTTTGCTTCTGGATCCCAAAGATGATAGCCCATCTCTCCACTTTCACCATAACCCAGAAAGATGCATTTCCTAGACTTAGGATCTAGCTTCTTTCGAAGCTCTTTTGGCACATGTGCATATGTCTCACACCCAAATATACGCAAATGAGAGTAAGAGGGCTTCTTGCCACTCCATGCCTCTTCAGGAATACCACCATCCAAACTCTTACTAGGTGATCTATTGATCACATGCACTGCAGTCTTCATTGCCTCAGCCCAAAAACCACCAGAAAGACTTGCATTGGAAAGCATGCATTGCAACCTTTCTTGAATGGTACGATTCATCTTTTCTGCAATTGGATTTTGCTCTAAAGTATGAGGGGATGTGAGCTCCCTCTTAATCCCACGTGTATCATAGAAATGCTGAAAGTCATGAGAGAGATACTCTCCACCATTGTTAGTCCGTAGGCATTTAAGCGTTCTACCTGACTGATTCTCAACCAAGGCCAGCCATTTTAGAAATACCTGGAACACATCACTCTTCTGAGCTATAGCATAAGCCCACACTTTCCTAGTTGCATCATCAATGAATGTCACATAGTATTCAGCCCCGCCTAATGAACGTGTAGGCATGGGACCACATACGTCTGAATGCACCAAATCAAGCTTTTCAAACTCTTTCTTTCCCCTTCTTTTATGGGCTGATTTAGTCTACTTCCCATAGAGACAGTGCTCACAAAATTCAAAATCAGAGAAACTCAAATGCGGTACATAGCCCAAACGGCATAAGAGTTTCATTCCATTCTGGCTCATGTGCCCCAACCTACAATGCCACAAAGAAGTGCTTGGATGCTCGGTTATTGCAACAACATGATCAAATACCCCTGATACAGGTAAGGGATACAAAGTTCAGGCACAGTGACCTTTAACCCCCACAACTTCCTATGGAGATCATAGAGGGAACAAGGACACCAGACCATGACGATTTCGAGGAAAATGTACTGCACGACACCTTGGTCCACGACATCTACACAATGCAACGAATTTCGAACTTCGAAGACAAGACAATCAACATTGCACCATCGCAAGGCTTTATTCTGCTTAGCATCTTCAAGGACAAAGGTTGCGAAGAGCTCCCATTCCTAAATCTTTTCTATGGTTTCCCTAGAAGATACAACTTGCTGGATCGTGTCTCCTACCAAGAAATCACCCGTTGGGAGCTAACAATGAGAGATGCTTTGCAATGTCCGTTGAGAACCTTTTCTTCAAAACCATGAAAGTCTTGGTTGCATGTGTTCTTTCATCATCTTGGGTTCGCATGCGCAAAGCATAGCTACATTGCCACACAATACAAGCAAAATATGTTGCACAAAGTACAGATGTTGAGCAACTTTTGCAGTCAAACATTGGTTACCATGACTTTGAATGTCTATGGACCTCGATGGACTACAAGCACAAGCTTAAGAAAAACCTTTTTGCAATGTTGCGGCAACTAGGTGCACATACATTTTTTCTTACCTTCTCTACTGTGCAAAGAAGAATTGGGAGCCACTACTTCAATGTTTGCACAAGGTCAAGCCAGCAACTACAGCTCCCGCAACAACACCCAACACAAGCAATCTGTGCGAGCTTATCCGCTTAGATCCAATAACGTTGACTTTCTCGTGGTTTATGATAATAAAAGGGAAATGTGTCTAATAGCAACAGCTAGGTACTACATCCACAAGTTCCAAGCAATGAAAAGGCTGCTGCGACAAGAGAATGCAATTATCAAAAAAGTGCTTGATTTTTTCTTCATCACTGAGTTGCAGAACAGAGGCAATCAGCATGATCGTGGACTTATATGGGTGGAAGGTGCACCTACTTATGGAGAGTGTTCAAATGACCTACTTGTCGGATCATGTCTCGTATCAAGAAATTACCCGTTGGGAGCTAAGTAACAATGACAGATGCTTTGCAATGTCCATTGAGAACCTTTTCTTCAAAACCATGAAAGTCTTGGTTGCATGTGTTCTTTCATCGTCCTGGGTTTGCATGCGCAAAGCACAGCTACATGGCCACACAATACAAGCAAAATATGTTGCACAAAGTACAGATGCTGAGCGACTTTTGCAGTCAAACATCTATGAACGAATGCTTGATCATTGGAATGACCTTTGCATGCTTGAATGGCATGAGTCTTGAGTTCTTCACCAAGTAACATTGACTGTAACTCTTCCAGTGTTGGAATTTGCTATTAAATGGCAATACTCTGGACTAGGTATCCCTCTCCTAGTCCATTCAGGATGACTTGAACCATTTATGTGGGATTCATAGTATCTCCTACTACTGCGAGTTAATTGTTGTAATCCTTGATTTTGAGTACCTAAAGTATGACCAATTTCATTGGTGTTGTAAAAACTCTGGTTTATCTAGTTTCTCAGTATGAGAATCTTGGATGTGTTCTTATACTAAGAGCTCTGAACACATCCCATGCTTCTTTGGATGTCTTCACTGCGTTGAGCTGTCCGAGCATGACATCTTGCACATTTTGCTCGATCAAATGATATTCATATTTGTCTTTCTTGTCCCATTGTGTCTATGATCGGGCCATGAAGGCTACAGCTTTGGATATTGTTGGTGCAAGTGTAGATCACTTTGCTTCTATTGCGGCAGTGGTGGGAGTTGATCCTGGACCGTCCTATAGTCTAGGTGTAGACCCATTGACATACTCCCATTTTTCTTGAAGTATAAGAATGGTCTCCATTTGGTATTTCCATGTGCCATAATTTGAGTTGTCTAGCTTAGCAGATGCCTCCAAATCGAGGTTGTGAGTGGCAGACATGGTACAAGAAATGTACTCAAGGTGCCTATGAAACACTATTGGAATCAACTGCAATCTGAACTGTCAGTGAAGAAGAACTATAATATATAATCCAATCTATTACAAGGCTTGTGGAAAATAATTTCGGGAATAGCCAAGAGGCTTTACAAGGCTTGGAAAAATGTGCACACTGCCAGAAAATAGCCAATAGGCTTTACAATGATGGCATGTGTGTGAAAAATGAACAAATATGCAATCTTCCCTCTGAAAAATCCACCAATGCCTCTAAAAAACTCTAAATTTTGCTCATCACTGACGTGCAGAAGGTTGGGTTTCAGAACATGTGATGATGTGAAATTGCATGTGAGCGTAGGAACTAACTCCGAGTAGGAACTATTTGGGAATTTTTGGGCATGGCTCCGATTGGCTGCTTTGTAGTTCTCTTCTCTAAGGATGATCTAATCTACTCTAATCTAGATCTAGACCAACCATCCAGCGATGAAAAAACAGCCAATAATTCCTTTTTTTTTGTTTGTTTTAGGTGCTAGGTCAGATGCGTCGATGTAGAGGCTCGTGTGCGTGCAAGAAGTGGATCTGATGCCGAGGCTAGAAAGTGTGGGACACAAGTGCAAAATGTTCGTGTGATGTGACAAGCACGCAGAGCACAAAAAATCGAGCATTTTTTCTTTTTAGAGTGCCCTTAAACTCTTCCTAGATCAAGAGATACGGCTTGATCTAGGTGGAGGGGCAAAAAAGGAGAAAAAGTTGATGATGTGGCAATTGGAGTCACATGGAGCATTGTGCTCGCCAAGGGGTGTGCCTGTGGGACAACTTGATGAGGTGGCAAGTGGGTGTACTTGCAGTGTGCATAGTGTACCTAGCAAGGTGTAATTGTGCCTAACAGGAGGTTGAGTTCCACATGGCACCGATGACGTGGTAGTTTGACTGGTCATCTAATGACGTGGCAGTTTGATTGGTCAACACTGATGTGGGTGATGATGTGGTAAATAAGATGACCTTGATGATGTGGCGAATTGGGTGTGACATGGTAGATTCTTAGCCACTGACAATGTGGCAAATTCTAATGACTTAGTTCAAGGTTGGTGAGTCGATAATGCTGACATGGTAGATACGGCCCTATGGGGCTACTACATGGTAAATTTTTTACCAAGCCTCACAGATGGGGATAACCCTATATATAAGTGGACACATGGTGTCCTTGAGGCGAACCTTGCCTCATTAGAATCTTGGAGATTTTGACAGAATCTTCGGATAGCCAAGCATCGCAAAGCGTCCAAAGGTGAAAGCAAATCCAAAAAGAAATCATTGAGGAAAAAGCACAGAGCCAGTGACGACAAGTCCGACGAAGAGATTTCGAACGAGAGTTCCTCAAGAGAAAGCAGTGAGGAGTCAAAAGCCGAAGAAGAGAAGGAGCCCAAGAAGACCTCTAAAGGAGGAAAAAGGAGCTCTACGGCGTTTGGAGAACACTCACCGGGCAGAGGAAGAATGAAACTTTGGTGCATTCACTATCAGAATCGTGGCCATTCCATGATAGAATGCGCTTTAAATGAGAAGTAGTGTGCCATTTGCATGACCAATACGCACACCATAGCCCATGTCACTACAATGGACGAGGTTTGAGACCGTAAGGACAGATGCAATGGACAACACTCATGTATACTAATCCAAGAGCATCCTATGCACAACTATCTATAAGTGCAGAGTCCTAGGATCACTCTTCATTGGTAGAGGTGGTGGTGGCAGAGAAGGCAATGGCCACGGATGAGGAGGTGGTGGTCATGGTGGAAATCGACCAAAGAACTGTCTAATCTCTCTCTGGAAGAGGTTCATTGGCAGAACGAATGCCCAGAGGCCAAAGAGTGGGACCGGAATGGAAAAAGATGGCCAAGATAATGCCAAGCACATCAATGGTCCAGATCACGGATAATGATTCAGAAGTCATACCCGAAGTCAACTACATGACCCAATTTGACAAATTGGTGCAGGGCTCATCCACAAAGATGACAACACTACTCCAAAGGCCAGTGTAGGAAGTAGTACGATGGCAAATGGTGGACTGGGTCAAAGAGGCGAATCCACCAGAAGAGATTTTAGTTCACAAACCAGTGATGGTGGCAGGGAAAATCCGCAAGGTCAGTTTGCAAAAGTGTAGCATTCTGAGATAGCATAGGGGCCACTACAGGGTGGGGAAGGATCCCTACTCCTGAAGGTCATCTCGAAGCCAACACCAATTCGTGTGCCAGATGTGACAACGAAGCCAACAATGGCATCCATAAGATCTAATGAATCTGGAACTGAATATCTCCTAGACACACCAATCCAGATCTCTCAGGCAATTGCACAAAACAACTCATCCAATCCTTGACGGGTCAAACTAACCAATCCAGATCTCTCAGGCAATTGCTAAAATTAGTGCCACAATTTCACAAAACAACTCATCTAATCCTTGACGGGTCAAACTAACGAATCCAGATCTCTCAGGCAATTGCTAAAATTAGTGCCACAATTTCACAAAACAACTCATCCAATCCTTGACGGGTCAAACTACAGTGTCGGAGGTGGACGTTTTCTAAGCCGCATCAATATTGATTTTAGTAGGCACTCACTGACATGTGTATTCTAGTTATCTCCACGAGAGCACAAGGCCAAATCTTTTCACATGTGCTGATCGACGGAGGGTCTGGTGTCAACATTGTTACTTTGAAGACCTGTTAGGAGATGGGCTGGACTGAATGGGAATCAGCACCGTTCCTTGTATGGATGGTGGATTAGTGATGAGTTAGGCCACTTGGAATCCTCAAAGCGAGGTGATGGGGGTTGCGGGGATTTTCTTTTTCGTCTCATCCATGGTCCTCAACGTGGAGGCACCCGGTCTGGAATACAGTTTCTTATTGAGTAGACCTTGGTTGCACGGCAAGCCAGAGTCAAGCAAAACTGGGAGCTCAACACGTTGTCGTTGCAGAGAGGCAAGAAAAAAGTCCACGTTATGATGGGAGGCTTGCATGCTGGAAGGAGCAAAGCAATACGACTAGTGTTGTCGAAACGGTCAACATGGCGCGGATGGCTGGGTTCACAATAGATGTCGAAGCAAACTCCACATAGTACATGCTGCCAAGACCTTTTGTAGGCATGGCAACTCCACTACCGCAGGCTATATTGATGGATGATCCAGTCGCTATAGAGTTGGATTTGCGGGATGTATTTGAGCAAGAGAGGGAGTTCGAGGAATGCATGACACGAGTGACCCATGTCCAGGAATATTTCCCCAACACAGTTTTGCCGGGAGCTGATCATGGGAGCTCCAAACAGGTTAAGATCTGCACATTGCTCGATGAGAAATTATGGACAGAGTTAGTGTCACTACTACTGATAGAGTTCGCAAATGTGTTCGCTTGGGATTATTACAACATGCATGGCCTCGATCGCAAGTTCTACCAGCACCGAGTCAACCTAAAAAAGGATGCTGCAGCAACCAAAATGCAGAGATACAGGATGAACGCGCATGCGGCTAAGCAAGTTAAGGTGAAACTGGAGAGCCTTCTTCAAGTGGGATTCATAGCGCCGATCGAGAATCCGTAGTGGATTTCTCTTATTGTCAGTGTTCCTAAGAAGAATAACAAACTACATATTTGTGTGGATTATCGAAAGATAAATGCCACAATAGTGCGGGACCCATTTCCCCTTCCCTACATGGATTCGATGTTGGATGAGGTGGCAGGGCATGAGGTCTATTCTTTTCTGGACGAGTATAGTGGGTGCAATCAAATCAAGATGGTCCCAAAATATCAGCCCAAGACAACATTCATCAGTGTCTATGTATGTATCGTGTTGTGGTTTGGGTTGCGGAATGCCCCAGTCCATCTCAATGTGTTTGGTGCACGGTCAAGTTACTTGGAACCCTTGCGGCTATATTTCGAATGCTACTGGGAAGTGTCCTTCGGCTTTAACCTGATGAAGTATGCATTCAGGGTCTGCAGTGGCCATTTGCTTGGCCATGTCATTAGTGCAAAGGGTGGTAGTCATGCAGGCACCTACACCATCAAATCCGAAGGAATGTTTGTGATTTTTGGGGGCATATCCGCTGGCATGATAGACACTTGCGGTTCCTCACTCACATGGCCATTCCATTAAATACCATGGCGCATCTGGAGCCAAAAGCCTTCTTCTAGACCAAAGAATTTCACAAGGCTTAATGCCAACTCAAAGTTCAACTGTCCCAAGCACCAGTCCTTACACCTCTGAATCGGGACAAAATGTTCCATGTTTTTGTGGATGCATCTGATAGAGCAGTGTTGATGCAAGAGGAGATGGTGGGATGGTACCGACCTGTTTACTATGCTAGCCAGTAGACTCTCCACAACAGAGAGGAACTATTCAGTGATAGAACGAGAAGGTCTGGGGATGATCTTTCAGTGATGAAATTTTGACATTACCTCGGGTCGCCGGTTCATGTTTTATTTCGACCATTTCGCACTTCTTTATATAGTCAAGCAGCAGAATCTTACAAGCCGATTGGCTCGCTGGATGCTACTTCTTCAAGATTTTGACTTTGAAACAGTACACAGGTCTGGATCACATGCGAGCATGCAGTTGCGTCCTCCTCATACTCCGCAAGCCAACAGACAAGCAGAGTCACCTAACAAGCAGTTCAAGCGGGATCGCGACCTTGCTGGTCAACAATCACCGAACAGATTGGGATGAGAAATTGGTATTGACATTGTGGGCATACCGCATTTCCTTCAAGGTAGCCACGGGCCAGCAAACACTGTTCAAACTCAGATTTAGAATGGAGCCAATCACTCCACTTGAAAAGGTCAGGATCAGACGGCGAGCGATCTCTCAGATAATAATAAACAGTTCTTAGTTGTTTACTTGATTATCATGCGGCTGTGTTTCATGAATATTTTAGATATTCTGTTCTTTGCCTTGGCATAGCCCAAAATTATTGTAATGCACTTGCACATCACTATCTTGGCTTCTATCATGCCACAATTGTCACTTGTGGGTCTGCACAATCCATCGTGAGTGCCATGTATTAAGGCATTCATAGTGCGTGAGGTTATCGTGGGATTAACATGTGTTAAGGCATTAGCACTATGCGGGGTTATCATGAAATAGCATGGATTCCTAGAGGCACAAGTACCCGCAACCACATGCGGATGGCAATTGTAACCGCACGTATACATATTCATGTGATCAATATCTCTTGGGATTCCATTCTATGCTATCTATTCGCGCATTCGAGTATTCACGGAGATGCGTCTCTTTTTGCATTCTGAGCCAGTATGTGTTCCATGTATCCCATAGTGCCTTCCACTTAGGGCATTACAAAAAGACCCAAAAATTGCAACTATTGTGGTACACTTGGTCACTAGGAATCAAAATCTAGAAAAAAAGTAAAGAGATATCTCACAAGGACATACATCTAGACAATCAAGCAATTACACCTAGCTTGATGATCATTCAGTCAATATAGATTTTTTCTTTCCATCCAAGGGTATCACAAACCTAAATAGTATAAACAACTAAAATGGATGGTAGATTCATGTACTACTGCACACAAGACAAGAAGACATGAATAATGCTTTTCACTACTCGAGAAGAACCGAAATCAAAGAAAATATTTTTGCCAATGGTCATCCATGCAAAGTTCAAGCTATAGGTTTGATGTAAATTTAAAGTTATTCCTTTTGAACCAAGTCATCAATGACATTTTACATATTCTACATGACTTAAAACTTACTGTCAATGGGTCAATCGATAATGAGCATTGCATCTTGTACAACAAAAGAGGAGTATTATTAGTGAAAAGAGTGTTGAATACAAATTTAGAGCAAATTTATTATTGCCCAAGGAGTAAATGTTGGAAGATTATTCTTCTTGATTATTGATTTGCCTTTACACGAAGAAAACAATATAAAATACATCAATCAACATACAGTAAGCACTGAATTAAAGCAGCCACCCAAGGATGTGGACTACATGAGAACATGATGTGAAGCAAGGACTACCACTAGGAGAGATGTGGATCAGAGGACATGAGAAGATGATGTGGAGCAAGGGGTACCACTAGGAGAGATGTGGATCACAGCGGATATCACATGGGTTGACTATTCTAAAGGCTCTCTCTATATAAGAAGCCTTTCTTGTATTGTTGATAAGTACATTTGGACTACATTGACTTAAGTGCACTTATCTCTCTTATGGAGTTTCTTTTGTGGTTTGATCCCCCTTGATCTTGTTGCTAATTTTACGTCGTAGTAGGAGAGCATGATCCGCATTTTCACATGGTATTAAAGTTTAGGACTAGCTCTTCTAGATTAGTCTTAGATTGAGAGCTCTTGAGTGAGAAATAAAGATCCATTGAGAGTGAAAGATTAGAAATCATAGCATCTAAAGAGAATTTTAATGCACATACATTGGTCAACAAAATGATATTGTAGGATTAAAAAACAACGTTAATGCATAAGTTGCATAGTATGAAAAAAGCCTACCAAGGTCGTATTAAGAAGATGCTGCTAAGAATAGAAAACCATATTGTAGAACATGACTCAATAAAGAAGTTTTTACAGGAAAGAAGCCTTGTATTTCCCATCTCAAATATGTACGGTCACTAGCATCTCCTCATTTTCTAGATGAGCTCAACGATAGCTTGATGGCAGGTCACAAATTGTGTACTTACAAGGCATAGTGAGGAAAGCAAAGCATGTTAGCTACGAGATCCTTCATCATTGTTGTGATGTTATTTTTTGATGAAATTTATTTTCATCTATGATATCCAATAGTTGTATGAGATCCTACTAAAAGATACGTTATCATTGTTGTGATGTTCTTTTTTTATGAAATTTGCTTTATCTATGATGATCCAACAGTTGTATAGACCTACAAAACCTTTAGAGCCGTTCCATCAAGTTACATTACGAAAGGCCTATACATAGTGAAAAATCAACAATGACTACACAAGCACCATCTCATGCACTAGTCTTCTATAGATACAACCAAAGACAGAAAAAGAAAAGCTATGATGCAAACTATTGAAGTAAACATGGATTTACATTGACAGCTGTTCTATACAATTCATGAGATCAACTCGTGAATTACACTACCAATTTGGCATTCATGACCAAATGATTAAAATCAATGAGCCCATAACATATCGAGGTCTTCATACCAAAGAACACCAGGCTAAAATGAATAACAACACATGGACTCATGAAGAGTTGCTTAAAAGACAAATATGGTATTGGATGCATGTGGGTTTACAAAGTTTAACTCACACTTGATGCCCAAATTCATAAATACAAAGCCAAGCTTATTGCTAAAGGCTACTCATAGGAGTATGGAATTGACTATCTCACTCTTTCCTCCCCCTTCCCAAATCAACTGGTCCCTCTAAGGGCAAGGCTCATGAGTACTTGCCCTCGCTTGTTTCAAATATAAAGAGTGTTTGTTTCATATCCTTGCCTCGTCTTGTAGCCTTATCTCACACACTTGCACTAGCACACCCTCTCTCTGCAACAATTGGATAAATTTCATGTGACGTACTTTACACGAGTCCATTTGTTGTTCTAACTTCATCGCAATCCAGACGCTTATAGTAGTTTGTTACCAATTATTTTCTTTAAGTGAAAGACCTTGTTACTACTGCTTTAGAAGAATCAATGCTTCCTTGCATATGATTCGCTCTTCCACTGGCAAGATGATGTAGCTACAACATGTAGTTCTTCCCCAATAGAGGCTCAGCCTCCGATGGCACTCAACAACTAGATCTTTCTCCCCATGAGCAATATCATTTTCCTACTAGAATTTTTGATCCCAATAGGTACAACTCTCAACCCTACCATTCGAGCAGCAAACAATCAAGAGCAATTATGTGCGAGTCTCCAATCTCCACCCAAGCCTATGTTAAGTACTTAGGTAGAAAAGGGAGAGCATACAATCCCATGTTTTTATCTCAACACACTCTTGATCAAGGTGACATTTCCTTCCCATCTCACAAATTAAGAGGAGGAATTCAATTGTTTTCATTTTGTTTGTGAGAATTGGCAACAAATTGGCACTCCAATCTCGAGATTCTCAAGAAAAGTCTTTCGGATGAATTTTTCAAAAAAAAAGATATAACTATTACTTTTGTATGAAAAAACAAAAATAGAACAAAGCTCCAACTCCATCCTCATCTTACCAAGTGCAATTTACTTGATGATATTGAAATTATGTGTTGCACTAGAATATGTATGTAATAAAGAGAGAGAGAGAATGGAAGGTTCTTAAGGATAGTGTGAACGTGCTTTAGGAAATCCCTTGAGAGTACACCTTTTATTTGCTTCACATCTTCATGAGTGGCTCTCTCTCACCCTCTTCCCCAACCATCCCTCCACTTGCACCAGGATACTTCCGTACTCAGCTTTTTGCGTCATGCACATTACCATGGGCCACTCCAAACCTCATTTTCAAATTGTCAAAGCATACTATCCACCATGGGCCTACAATTTTAGGCCATTCAAAGTTTCTATAAGGACCTTTTCATTTTCAATGAAACTTATTAGGACTTATTTTTTTATAAGGACATTTTGGAGCAACCCTTTCGGAAATAGAAATGGTTAAGGCTTCAGTGGCCTTCTGGACATTTCTGGCCTGCCACGAGGAGGCCTTAGTAAAGGCAGCGCTGAGTTGAAGCAAAAATACCTACTTCATTGTTTATTTATTTAGACTCTCTTTTTGTGATTGAGTTTAAATTTGCATTTGCATTTGCATTTTTCATCTCTTTCCATCTCTTTCCGGCCATCATGTTTCACTTTTTGGCCTACCATAGGGAGACCTAAGTGAAGGTGAAGGTGAAAATGGCCTTTTTTTTGAAAAAATCACGATTTTTGGCTTGCCCCTGGGCTAGGCCTTAAGTGATGGTGATTTCTATAACAAGCGAAGATCCCATTATAGTAATTTCAATCTAAGCTTCTTCTTCTTCTCTCTCTCCCTCTCTCTCTCTCTCTCTCTCTCTCTCTCAGCTTTGCCAGGGCAAGCCTCTTGAATGTATTCACTTGTTACTTGCTATTTTGCTCCTCCACATTTTTAGGGCCTCTCTCTCTCTCTCGTCGCTTTCAATTCATCGACTCCGGCCTCTTTCGCTAGTTGGATCTCCGGCAGGCCTTATGAATGATTTATATGTTTGTTCATTTTGGAACACGCCCCCCTTCAGAAACATTCTAGGATTTTTAGCAGAAGAAATGTCCAGCTCTTTGAAACCATCCCGTAAATATGTGCATGTCGTCCGCACACCTTACTTTCCAAGAGGAGACAATGACAAGGACTAATTTTCAATTTAGACAAAATTTTGCATTGCATAGCGAACGAATTTGACTAGCTAAAATTATGTTTGCATACAGCTGCATATCTTCTTATATCAATACAGGCAAGCAATAACCAGGATTGCTCGAGTTGTCCTACCTACAATGCTACAACGACCTTGCCAAGCTTCTCCAAAATCATGTCATCAGCTTTAAAATCAGGGGCTTTTCTAAATGTTCCCCGGCCAAAGTCGAGATTGTAAGAATCTGTCAAACCCTCTACAAGCCCAAATTCAGGTGTCCATCCCAAATCTCTCTGTGCCTTCTCTATCGATGTAAAGAAATGCTGCAAGACAATAACAGTTGAAGCCATGGCATATCAGTCCAACAGCTCAATGTTGGTATACGAAATATATATGCAATACATATATGGATTGAAATAATGGTACATATGTTGATTGAAATAATGGTTGTCAATTGAGGAGGATTCTTCACCTGATCTCGAAGAGGGAACGATTTTGCCTTTCCAAAATCAAATTCCTTTGGGTTAAAATGGACAAGTTCAGGGGCAGCAAAGCCACCCGCCTACAACAAGCACCCATTTAAGAATACTGATGTGAACAGTCCATTGGAAACAAAATATAAGACTTGCTGACAAAAATATAGACTCTGATATATCAAGATACAATGTCCTTTTGACTTTCATACCTTGGCGCATGCCTTGGCAATGCCATCAAATGTGACATATTTTTCTCCTGATATGTTATAAACCTGCCGACTGGCCTTTTCATTCCCAAGCACAAGCAAAAACGCTTTAGCCAGGTCCTGTACGAATAAACACAAAATGGTTTATAAGAAAGATGCAAGCAGAAAAAGCACAGCAGAGAGGAAATATAGGTATTGAAAGGCTTCTCTGTTGCATGCAGAGTGATCGACGGTAACGCATACTTGCAATAACTATCAAACCATACTTTTATTTACCCTTATGGAAATTCCTATCCTAAGATGACAAATCATAACATTTCAATCTGGAAACGACCTTGACATGACCCAACTGAGTGATCTGAAGCCCTGAGCTTGGCACTGGGATTGGCCGGCCAGCTTTGAGCCGATGAAAGAACCACTCCTCAACCGGATTATAGTTAAGGGGCCCATAAATATAAACAGGTCTAATGGATGTCCAGTTCACACCCTTTTTATCAAGCAATGATTCTGTATCTAGCTTTCCCTTATGCCTGCTTTTCGGGTCAACAGCGTCTGCCTACAAGATAGATTGAGAATATTTATAAAAGCCAAGTGGCTCCCAAATGCACGAGTAAAACAGAAAAGCAGGGAAAAAAAAGCCTAAAAGTAATATCTCTTATTGGGCTGAGAAATCGATGGTTTAAAAACCTCATAGTGTGGAAGTAGATCAGACTTCAAGTAAACTCCAGCAGATGAACAATATATGTATCTGTAGAAAGAAAACCAGAAGCTTTCAGGTTCATACCATGAGCAAGCGTTGGGGAATATACAAACTTGATATGTCAGGATACTGCTCTTTCATTTTGCAGCAAAAAGATAATGGTCTTGATACATTTTAACACAAAGAGACGTGCAAAAGCCTAGAAGGACACTTACTGCTGAAGGTTAGGTAAAGTATCAACAATGGGTTCCACTTCTATTGCTTCTCTTCCTGGCCAAAAACAGTTGAGGTGGAATTTGCTAAGGTTGACTTTAAAAATATACATCAGGCATACTTGTCCTCTATTAATTCTCTTCGTCAGCACAAAATTTGATATCCCGGCTATATGATTATTAAACTTTTTTAAAAAAGCCAATCTTCTTAACTTTAAAATGTGTAAACCTCAACAGAGGTTTGATGTTCAAAGTTCCAGAAAGGAAGCAACACTAGACAGATATGAATAAAGACACTTGACAGACTTGTGCAAGACTGATTTCAAGTCAAAAGCCAACGTAGAAAAAGGAACTATATAACATGTGCTTGTTAGTCTGCCACAAATCATTGAACTCATGTTTGTTAGTCCACTATTTAATGTTGTCTTTATACTACAGGTCGCCCTCCTTGATCCACTTATGGTGGAAAAGAGCTATGAAACCATCCTTAAACAAGTGCAAGATTTGGAAACCTGCTAATTGTGGCTCCAATCAGCGTTCATAAATGGAAGGCCAGACTGTTCATAGCGAAGGTAAGGTAAACTAGCTAAGAATAATAGGGACCATTGAGCAATTGATAGAGAATAAATGTGCGGTCAAGTCTCATCGAGCAGTGCTTTAGGAACCAGAACTCCATTATTGAAGGTCATATACCTAGATGAATCCACGAACATTCCCAAACTCATCCTCTAAAAACACAACATAGTGCAGTTTCAATCTCACGATAGTCACTCATAAGATTGAAAACCATAAACTCCATCACGCATAGCAAGGACTAGCTACTATGAGCTCTCACACATACAAATCCACACACCCACACGTACTTGAGCATCCATTTATACAAAGTCTTCATACTGAGTTTCTGTTGGCACTCCGGGGGTGAAGGGCAAACTCAGCCATGACGAAGGCTAGCACTAAAGGAGAAGGCTAATCAAAAAGTAGTCCAAATCTCGTCATTCAAGCTACAACTGCTTGTGAAGTCTAAACGATTTCATTTTAGTCTCTCCCAAACGAGCATCTAAATCTAAATCTAGCTGATAGGACAACACACCATTTAAAATAGAAAGAATTATCGCAATACCAGCAAGCCGCAACTTGGACGAAAACTTAACAAGGTGAAATTTGCATGTCTGCTAATACGGCACAAGCATACACCTAGATGAATCCAGGAACATTCCCAAACTCATCCTCTAAAAACACAACATAGTGCAGTTTCAATCTCATGATAGTCACTCATAAGATTGATAACCATAAACTCCATCACGTATAGCAGGGACTAGCTACTATGACATCCCCATTGATGTCATCAGCGCCCAACAGTGGGTGTAGACCATAGTATAAAAGTATGCTCTCACACATACAAATCCACACACCCACACATACTTGAGCATCCATTATTAAAGGTCACCTTAAAGTGATTACTACAATGCTTGTTACAGAAGGCAGGCCTTTGCTGCAAACCCCATGACCAATAGACTACTGCAGCACGAGTGGCTGTCTTAACAATGCATAGTAAGGGTAAAGCATCCCTTCTTTCACTCAAACTACCACTAAGGAGGCCAGCTATGGCTTGTGGCGTTCACAATCCCTTCCTCTGGTTGAGGACGCCACTCCCAAGTCCTGATTATGTTTTAGCAAGACTCAAAATGCATCTCACATAGATGAGAGAAAAATAAAACAAGTGAGAGCCAATATATCTCTGTCTTCTAGGATCAGGAACAACTGATCAGGTGCCAATATTTCCCAAACCTCAAGTAGATTCTGAGATTGCAAAAACATGAAACCAAAGCAATCTAAAGCTTCCAGAAACATCTACCCAAAGACCAAATCGTTCAACATCATGACTCATACAAGACCGAATATCCATCTTGTAGATATATGTCGATTCTCTAAGCTCATACCTAGATGAGTCCACGAACATTCCCAAACTCATCCTCTAAAAACACAACATAGTGCAATTTCAATCTCATGATAGTCATTCATAAGGTTGAGAACCATAAACTCCATCACGCATAGCAGGGACTAGATAATATGACATCCCCACTGACATCATCAGCACCCAACAGGGGGTGGACCATTGTCATGATCTCACACATACAAATCCACACACCCACACATACTTGAGCATCCATTTTTGGCACTCCGGAGGTGAAGGGCTGTTGGAATGGTCACCTCCCCATCTATAAGCCCCCATGTGAGGAGAGCATGGGGGAGGTAGACCTGGAGATATTGGGGCTGTCACATGAGCTGCCATGTGGGCAGCTGTCAAAGCATCAGCAGGGTACGGCCCCACTGTACGGGGCTGTACGGAGGCTTATCGGATATGTACGGTGCTGGAGAAGGGCCTGGCAGAGGTGCAACAGGGCGGGGGTTACCAGCAGCCTGGTCGTCCAGGCATAGGGCTGGTTCCAGCCAGCCTACCATGCCTAGAAAAGGGCTGGACCCTCAATATATAGGAGGGCATCTGCCCTTGAAAGGAGGGCCAAAGCCCTAGTATTGAGGGCCAAGGGGCCTTGTAATGAGAGCCCTTTAAGGGCGGTTTTCCAGCAGACTGGTCGGTCTGTTTGGGTCGGCCGGAATGATGCTGCTCGTCGGTTTTTGTGGAGCAGGCCTTGGGCCTATATAAAGAGGCCATTGAGCCTCATTCATTCATCACTTGAAGCAGCAGTTGGGGAGCGGACAGCAGCAGCAACAGGCCCACCCTTGGACCTACACACAGGAGGAGAAGGAGGCCGACATAGGGCAGCAGACCAAGCTCAAGGTGCTGCCCACCTAGGCTGGCTTCCGGACAGCAAGGTGGAAGGGATCTAGACAGCCCTAGTATTGAGGGCCAAGGGGCCTTGTAATGAGAGCCCTTTAAGGGCGGTTTTCCAGCAGACTGGTCGGTCTGTTTGGGTCGGCCGGAATGATGCTGCTCGTCGGTTTTTGTGGAGCAGGCCTTGGGCCTATATAAAGAGGCCATTGAGCCTCATTCATTCATCACTTGAAGCAGCAGTTGGGGAGCGGACAGCAGCAGCAACAGGCCCACCCTTGGACCTACACACAGGAGGAGAAGGAGGCCGACATAGGGCAGCAGACCAAGCTCAAGGTGCTGCCCACCTAGGCTGGCTTCCGGACAGCAAGGTGGAAGGGATCTAGACAGAGAGTCTACATATGCTCGAGGTGGAGCACGCGGGCTTAGATATCTAGAAGTGCTTGGCATCTAGTAGGAAAACCTGTTGGTATTGTATCCTGTCCTACTCTGTGGATGGACAGAAATATAAAGAGTTGCTTCTATATTTGTCTCTGAGCATTGTCTATTTATTGGCTTGCACATCTATGCACATAAGTTAAGAAGTTTGTGATTCCACACCCCACATCACACTGTGTGAGCTCCTGGGCATTACTATCAGTCTTCCGCTGTGCATACCCTCTGTTGGGTCATTTCTAACATGGTATCAGAGCCCAAGTAGGAGGCTCATAGGTGTGGGAGCCTGAAGGCAGGGACCTTGCTGAAGGACGACGCTAAATTTAGAAGCTCTAGGGAATCAACTTCCACGACTGGAGGATTGTGCCCTTGCGAGAAGGAGGGTGACTCAAGTTCAGTCAAGTGCGTTCAGAGTTCTGGTCTACTGAAAATTGAGTATGGTTGACTTTGTTGTGTGGTATTACTGTAGAGATGTCGATCGCTACAGCCTCTACAGTCCGTGCTCTCCCTTTCTCCTCGCCTAGTTTTCTCTCATTCACTATCCCTCACTTCGAAGATTCTGGGAAACTGGATGGGTCCAACTACCCGATCTGGAAAGTGAATATCTGGAGTCATTTAGTGGCTCGGAAGTTGTGCAAGCTGATAACGGGAGTGGAGGCGAAGCCGGAGGACATGGTGGACAAGCAAGGGAAGATAGTCATGGCAGTAGACAGAGAGGAGCTTGAAGCTAGGAAAGACAGAGATGCCCATGCCTTGGCATTAATCATAGGGACTACAACCGACACTGTTCTTCCACATATCCAAATGGCCCAGACGTCAGTAGAGGCGTGGGTCACTCTGAAGGATCTATATGAGACAAACAACACCTCCTGGATTTTGCTTCTTCACCATCAACTCTACAATCTTGATATGGAAGAAGGAGATACGGTACATAGCCACTTGACGAAGGTCAAGGTGGTGAGGGATTAATTTGGCAACAGTTGGTCAAAAGACAGACTCATGCCATTTGGCCTTGATGGTACTAAGGAGACTACCTCGGAGTTTCAAGAGCTTTTGTTACGACCGTGATTGTAGCATAGAGGACCAAACCTCTGACGTTTGAGGAGTTGGGTCCATTATTGCTACAGGAGGAAGCTCGGGAGAAGCTCTACAACGACGACAAAGACGACAAGGCGATGCTAGTGAAGGATTACGTTGGCAAAGGTAAGGGCAAGCCTAACCGTGGCAAGTCCAAGAAAGACGACTCTGATGACGAAGACACTTCCAAGAGGAAGCAGAAGAAGTGCTTCTACTTAGATATGCTAGGACATTTTGCAAAGGACTGCAGAAAGAAAAAGGCAGATCAGAAAAACATAAGGAAGGAGTCCGACTTAGATTCAGAGGGAGAGGCCAAAGCAAATCTGGTAATCGAAGAGTTGTTCCTGGGGACATCACCGAGTGTTACCGAGGTCAGATATGTTGACCAAGAAATCACAATGAGGATGTCTGACATAGAGATATGGGTCGACGAGGAGTCAGATGCCTTTGTAAAGGTGATGGACAGCATGGAGCGCTTGGTACCTTCCAGGCGCATGGCTGTTGACACTAACACGAGGGTGGATTCCATGGAGGGCCCTGGGGTCTCATGGTCAGATGGATGCTGTACTTCAGAAGGGGACAGTACAGGATTACACAGGCTCTTGGTGGGTGCCTCGATGAGGTACAGGGTTTGCTTTCAGTTCAACAATTTGGTATGTACTTGATATTCTGCATTTGAGCCTTTATAGCATGCTGTGGAGAGACTCTGCTCTTCATTTGTCTTAGGTGATACAAGATTGGAAGGAATTGGCTTCTTCGAAGGCAGAAGGGGAAGTATTGGTGCTTCTTCAAATCTCGGAGGCAGATTGCTACAAGGTGATGGACAAAGAGTACTGAAGCCAAAAGAGTACCTGCTTGAGAACTCAACGAGAGTTCATGGTCCAAGTTATCTAGAAAGATTCACTGGTTGCAGATCTTGCCAAAGGAAGGACGGGTTGAAATAGACCCTTAGAGCATGGTACCTTGAAGACTCCAGGTTGTTCACTCATTATGAGCAGGACAGCTGGAAGATCGTGACGACTGGATTGCTCAAGTTCAAAGACGGGAACGTGAGTGGAGGAGGTGGTGCCAAGAGGTGCTACCAAAGATGAACCTATGTACCAGGATGGTGTGCGGAGGCTGAACCAGACCTGGTGGAGAAGGAGCCACTGGATGAAAAGCCAAGAAAAGGTTTCGACATCGAAATGTTCCAGAGGACTACGATCAGGGAGTTACTGGAACATTGTCATCGATGTGTGGGCATTGGGGCTGGATGTGTCGGTGAGAGGGGGTGTTGGAATGGTCACCTCCCCATTTGTAAGCCCCCATATAAGGAGAGCATGGGGGAGGTGAACCTAGAGATATTGGGGCTGTCACATGGGCAGCACATGAGCTGCCATGTGGGCAGCTGTCAAAGCATCAGCAGGGTACGGCCCCACTGTACGGGGCTGTACGGAGGCTTATCGGATCTGTATGGCGCTGGAGAGGGGCCTGGCAGAGGCGCAACAGGGTGGGGGTTACCAGCAGCCTGATCGGCCAGGCATAGGGCTGGTAGGGCTGGTTCCAGCCAGCCTACCATGCCTAGAAAATGGCAGGGCAGAAAAGGGCTGGACCCTGAATATATAGGAGGGCATCTGCCCTTGAAAGGAGGGCCAAAGCCCTGGTATTGTGGGCCAAGGGCCCTTGTAATGAGAGCCCTTTAAGGGCGGTTTTCCAGCAGACTGGTCGGCCTGTTTGGGTCGGCCAGAATGATGCTGCTGGTCGGTTTTTGTGGAGCAAGCCTTGGGCCTATATAAAGAGGCCATTGGGCCTCATTCATTCATCACTTGAAGCAGCAGTTGGGGAGCAGACAGCAGCAGCCACAGGCCCACCCTTGGACATACACACAAGAGGAGGAGGCCGACATAGGGCTGCAGACGAGCTCAAGGTGCTGCCCACCTAGGCTGGCTTCCGGACAGCAAGGTGGAAGGGATCTAGACAGAGAGTCTACATATGCTCGAGGTGGAGCACACGGGCTCAGAGATCTAGAAGTGCTTGGCATCTAGTAGAACCTGTTGGTATTGTATCCTGTCCTACTCTGTGGATGGACGGAAATATTAAGAGTTTCTTCTATATTTGTCTCTGAGCATTGTCTATTTACTGGCTTGCACATCTATGCACATAAGTTAAGAAGTTTGTGATTCCACACCCCACATCACACTGTGTGAGCTCCTGGGCATTACTATCAGTCTTCCGCTATGCGTACCCTCTGTTGGGTCATTTCTAACAAGGGCAGACTCAGCCATGAAGAAGGCTAGCACTAAAGGAGAACATGATAACAACACATGCAACCACTACTTGGTTGACACGTGTTTCTACGGGTATTAACCACTAAACCTCTCTTGGTTATCAATTGAGTGTATGCCTAACAAAGGGAAGTAGAAAGACATCATAGTCACCTATTGCCTTGATAGAGAACTCTGGAATTGCAATAGGACATGCATGTGGCATACCTATGGAAATGCTAGGATTATGGAATGCCTGATGAATGTCGTAGTTCTGTGGACTCGCCAGATGTTATTCACTTCATCTGAGGGGGCTGTCCCAATTCCTAATACAAATGTATGAAAGAGCACTCAAAAAAATGTTTTCATTGACGCTTGATTTTGGGGATAATAGAAACAAAGGAATGGAGAGGAGCATGTCATAGTGGTGTTGATTTAGATTGAAAAGACCAGATTTCAGCTTTCGAGAACTTGGGTGGTCGTTGATGAGGCTGGTCCCCTTGCAGTTAGCTCATCAATTATTGCCACATGAGGCATTTTCCAAGTTCCCATGTATACCAATTTCAAAGGAACTAATGTGACTTGTTATTTGTTTTTAATGTTAAACTGAAACTTTTAATCCGTGGAACTACAAAAGACACAAAATACAGGACAAAGCAGTTGTCGTCATTCAGCCGTAGATTCTCACACAAGGGAGAGAGGCATACACAAGAGCACAGAAGATGCTCACAAAGATCCACAACCCTACAAAAGCCAACTACAAGATTTAGAAATCTAGTATGACATATTGGAATTCTTATAAAGTAGCTGGATAGGCAGCTCACCTAATTCTTTTTTGACAAGTAACACTATATTTAAGCAAAAAGAACCCGGTCCAGACCCGCACCTCAAATCCCACATGTATATTGATGTGTACAATAAACTAAACCTTGAATTCTAACAAACGTGACATGTAACTCAAGTAGACAGCATGCATTTGAAACTTGAGTCATTCTCCATTCTAAATTTCTGCTTTAAATATGCATATGAACATACCATTAATGTCATACACAACATCAAAATCTGCCCCAGCAAGCTTGCTCTTCAGCCCTTCAAAATCTTGTCGGTCTCCTTGAAGATGCTTAACCTGCATTATGCAGACTGTAATAACTTAAGCCTAACACGTTTGGACATTTCCTTATATAAGTACATTAATGGATAACATAATCGTGAATCATCAAGGCATTGCCCTTATGAAACTTCCTCGTGAAACAAATAACTCAATTTGGTAACATATTGTACCTGAATGAGCAAGAAACAAGCTGTGAACATAACAACCAAAGAACAGGACAACATAGCTTGACAACCACCATGCCATCCCACAAGAAATGGTGGTTTTGACTTACTTTGGAGGAGAACTCTTTATATTCTTCATCACTCTCCTCTGCCAGCTGTTGTGTAATAGGAGCTTTCCCTCGAGTAAAGAGAGTTACCTTCAACAAGCAAGAGCAACAGTTATAACATGGTACTGCAAAGTAAGCTATGCACTAAGCTTACACTTACCTTGGCTTGCTAAAAAATGACAAATTTATTTCTTTTTCAATAACTATAAGCACAACTTGGTTTATGGTGCATCTAAAGTACCATGACTAAGGATTCATTAATTGAATCCCATGTCTCAAGGTTGCCATTTAAGTTTTTCTTGAAGGGGGTTGGGTTTTTTTAAAGTTGTTGTTGTTGTTGGGGGGTGGTGGAAGGATAGGTTATTGTTCCCAACAAAGCAATATCCACAATGTGCTTTATAATAGCAAACACCTAGGGGAAGGAGATGATGCTTGACCACTCACTCTATGAGCCTGTGCATTTTGTTAGAATTAGAGGCTATTTCTTTAGAAATGAGTGTGAATAGATTGACAAGAAGGAGAATACACATGGGAAGAAATGTGCAAAGACCTAACAATATAACATACCTCATGGCCAGCTGCTGTTAAAAGCCGTGCCAAATAGACCCCAATAAAGCGAGTTCCCCC
The DNA here is from genome assembly GCF_047967505.1 of Dipteris shenzhenensis. Classification (NCBI taxonomy): domain Eukaryota; kingdom Viridiplantae; phylum Streptophyta; class Polypodiopsida; order Gleicheniales; family Dipteridaceae; genus Dipteris; species Dipteris shenzhenensis. Next base: position 23,165,270 of record NC_141611.1, read on the forward strand.
CATCATCAAAATCTTCTTGCTCTCTACTTCCTTCACTGACGCACTTGCAGCAATAGAACATCTTGCAGAGCCTTTGTTGTGTCTTTTAAACACACGCACATTTTGGGCCTGCATACAACTCATTCTGAAAATCTCATTTTCCTTTTGTTGAGAGACCAACGAAGCATAAGTGCGTAGCCCCAAAACAAACAACATCACAATCTGGATCTTGACAGTAGACAATGCCGACATGTCCTATACAGTGGGATAGGTCATTGCTTTTCAATGCAACCATGTGACAGCTCATTTATTAGCACCATTGGTTGTCCCAAAACAGAAGACACTAGCTTTTACTTAATATCTCTCAATATAAGCAAACAGAGTATTTGACGTATGACAAATCTATCAACATGCACTACGAAAAAAAATTTCAGCTTTTCACTAGATGCAGGTAGCATGCCACGAGCAAGACAAATAAAAGATTATGCTAAAGGTCAAATCCCTTCATATACACTCACCAGGAATAAATTTGAAAATTGATGCTGCAGACTATCTCTGTCAATGCTGTGCAGGCCACCAAACGAAGCCTTCAGAGAGGCACAAAGTGGAACATTTGGAGAACAACCACTATTTGAATTATCCAATGAATACGATGCTGCTGTAAGGCCACCCAACTGAGGAGAGGTTATAGATAGAGCTGCCATGGGTACAAAACAGACCACCTAAACATGCAGTCACAAGATTTAAAAAAAAGGTTAGAGGCTGCTGTCTATGAAGTATATACACTCATGTTTAGAACTGACAGCTAATGCAAACAGATATGAGGCGATGCAAAAAGGTAATGGGTAGTAAATAAACTGAACTGAGACAATCCTGAATACATTCTCTAAGAGAGGTCTCATATCTGTGTACTGAGTGCAGAGCTACCAATATAAAACCCAAGCCATACAGAACCACACACATTCATAATGTGTGAAGCTAAAACCTTTTAAGAGTGTCAATGGCTGGTCCTCAGCTTCAGTGAAACAAAAGGATCCGGACAAAATGGCTTCTGTACAGGCAAATGATGTGCTTTCAATAATGAAAGTGGGTTAGTCTCAGTAAGGTGAGGAGATTGCCTTACAACAAGATATACCTTTGTGAGACTAGAATAAGTCCAATCATACAACTTTAGAATTTTTGTTGTTCTAAAGATAAAAAATCTACAAAGAAAATAAAAGAGAAAATGAAAGAGAAGAAAAAAGATTGCCTTACAACAAGACTCTGTCTAGCAAACTTGAGTCTTACTGGATGATTTATCCTCGCAACATCAATAATCAAATCTCCATTTCAGTATCCCTGGTATTACCACTCATCAACATTTTGGTGAAAGTCAATATCTGAGCTGTCGCTCTTTATATTCATCCTTTATTAGATCATATAAGTAAAAAAATTAATAGCACGCTTCATTCTTGGCATCTAATACCAGAATAAACATGCCAGAATTGGTGTGATTCTTCTAGGCTCTCGACTCCAGTTGAAAAAGGGAAAAAAATGTCATAAGCACATCTCATGGCATTTCCTTAAGCTCTTTACTTCACAGGGGCTGATCGTGGTTCTATCAACCCACTCATTTACTAGTTATTTTGCTTTAATGAGGGGCTAAATTTTCTAGAGACACTAGGGTGGGAAAAATCCTTTGCTTTATCATAGCAGTCCATTGCCTCATGTCCTGGAAGAGATCAATGTCCCCTGAGGTAGGAATCTCCATACTCATTGCATGCCCTCATGATAACACTTACTGTCTTGTGCAACCTACCAGCAAGCATATACCCTCATAGACTAGAATATAACTAGCCTTACAAATTCAAAATTTAATGAGACGGGCAAAGAAAAAGAAGAGAGAAAAAGAGACAAGGGAAGAAGGGGGGTTGTAAGAGAGATGGAACAAAACTAAGAGTAAAAAGAACTAAATTTAAAAATAATAGCTTAAAACTCAACTTTGGAATCCAGGTGGACTGTCCATAGTGAAGACAGTTTAGAGAGAATCAACATGGTGTAGCTTAATTAAAATGGTGTTCAGAGAGGATCAACAAGGTGTAGCTCAATTACAATCCGAGCTTTCTTGAGTGTCAGGCACTCTGCTCATTGTACCCAAAAGTTAAGGGAGGAGGGTAAAAGCAAAGATCCTTTTCACATATAGGCCCCACTTGACATCCAAAAGAGCTGCAAAGCTGTTACACCAACAGGAGTAGGCACACTTTGTAAAAGTTTGACTTATTACATACATACAAGAGAGAAGATCCGATTTTCACTCTACATACCTCTCAATTTCAATCCACAAAATTTGTAATTAATGCCAAAATTGGGCCAAGTTAGTAGGGATAGAGACCAACATGCAGCACTACCTCATCGTCCATGCAACTCGCAGCTAACAGTGATGAGGCGCACGGGTTACCAGATGGTTTCACTCACATTGCATGTTCATTTTATATACCTAGATGAATCCAGGAACATTCCCAAACTCATCCTCTAAAAACACAACATAGTGCAGTTTTAATCTCATGAGAGTCACTCACAAGGTTGAAAACCATAAACTCCATCATGCATGTTCATTAATCATACCCCCCCCCCATGCTAGTACACACTATGTGCATTTCTTATGCCTAAAAACAATAGGAGATCTAGAGACTGACTATGACAGGTATAAATCCACGTGCCACCAAAATGGCCGCCTACAGAGAGCATTTTCTCCAATTGAGTAAAATGAGGACCTGAATACCTACAAATCCCCCCTCTCCCATGAGTTATGGATTGCCATGAGTCAATAAAGATTCATGCCACAGGGTTTCGTTGCGAGTCTTGGTGTCTTTGGAATATGTCTGAGATTTGATGTTGTCATCCTTCACTCCTCTATGGGGTGCACTTGTGGGTAGCCTGATGTGACACGGCAACGAAGGTGCCCTGGATGCAGTGAGAACTTGTGGGGCTGTGTCCTTTTTCTGTTGGTGAGAATGGGCTCAAAGAATGTGGGCTCCTCTATGAGTTTGGATTGTAGTCTGGTGACCTTGTGTGCAAAAAGTACATTGCATCCCTAATCTGGGTAGTCAATGATCCAACTCATGTCTTGATATCCTTGTGGTAGTGGCCTTGAATCTTGTAGTACCTGGGACATCTTATCAATACTTGTTTCTTTGTCTCTGTATAGTCTCAGATCTCTACTGTGTCATGTGCCTACAATCTCCTTCCTTGCCTCAATTCGGAACTAATCAGGTACACACACAGCTTAGATTACTCATGCACAACACATGACATGAATCACTCCCTAGTTACGTATGGAGTGTATTCGTACTTCTACTTCTGCCTTCTAAGGACGTTCACTTTCTTTCCTTTTTTTTTTCCTTGACCTTGAGTGCGTTCCTATGCTGCTCTCAAACAAAGCTTAGCATTTGTTCAGTCTTTAAGTAGCATTTAGGAAAATCTTAAGCCTCATTTCGCTCGCCCACTATCATTTCTTTTGTTTCACCTTCATCGACTGCATTTCTTGCTGCAAACTTGCATTTGATCCTCATGCTTATCACTTTGGTGCGACTCAATCTTTGAGGGTATCATCCTCATCATTTTATGTTACGTTTACCCCACATCTAGGCTGCTGTTTTGAGACAGTATAATGATTCTCCAATTCTCTCAAAACATCTATGATATGATGATTTTCTTCATCTTAATGTGGAACAATCTAAATGTATTTGGATGAATTCAGGAACATTGCCAAACGTCTTCTAAAAACAGAAAAGTGCAGTTTTAACCTCATGACAATCACACACAAGGTTGAAAATCATATACTCTGTGACTATCGTGTAAACATATGCTCTCACACATACATAGCTGCACCCACACGCACTTAAGCATTCATTTATACAGATGCCTTCATACCAAGTTTCTTTCACCACCCTGGAGGTGAAGGGCACATCAGCGATGACAAGGCTAGCACTAAAGGAGACTTCACTCATGATAGCCAATGAATATGAATCAGCTTGCCTTGTCATCAAGCTTCTTCTTTAGCTCCTTTTCGCACATGTACATAACAGATGACCCCAAAATTTCTCAACTTGGTTTCAACCTGACCAAGCCAGTAGGGTGTGATGTCCCTTACTGCTGGAGGCGGACATCCTTAATAACATAATGTGTTCAAAGTAAATTGGTGCTTAAATCTTTAGCCTTGAAAACCTTGAACTAAAGAAGTTTCAAACCTTTTATGCAAAAAGTACACCCACAATTTCCAAGATCAAAAGGAGCTTTTGCTCATACCATAGGTAGCCTAAAAACACAAATCTTCACAAAATGACTAGTCTGGCTGTACCTGATCTAGGGGATCTAGCATACTAACTCTTCAGTATGCAAAGACTTAAATATCGAATGCACCATCCACTGCGCCATAGGTAAAGTAAGGCATGCTTGTTTCCTCTCCGTTACTTTTACCACCATTCATAAAGCTTGTTATGCCTCTAGAAAGCTGCATGTTTGAAATCTTCATTATGCACTTGTCTTCATGAATAGGTGATTAAGTCCTTTGCACAATACTCATGGGCTGCAAAAAAGAAAATTGTGACTAGAGTTATAAGAATTTGCAACTTCTACACTTATGATTAGCTTATTGATGGAAACCACTCTTTAGGACGGCACGTGCTTGCTAACACTCTATCATCATGCATTATCTAATAGTGGTTTTCTTCCAATCACGTGCTTCTCTTCTCCGAGTAGGACATCAAGTCTATCACATAAACAGATTTTTCTTGCTCCTAACACAAACGGGCACTGTTTATGTTTTTCGTGTTTCTCATATGCTGCAAGCATCGGGATAGAACGATTGCCTTTTACCCAAAATAACCAAGTTCGTTCACTTTAGACTTCCTGAACGATAGCCAGGCACTTCCAACCATGATGATACTTAGCACTCGAGAAGCAGGCTAAGCCCAGAAACATAACGAAGAACGCATAATCACTGCTTCTAAGTGCTCACTGAAAAACTATACGTAGCTGGGGATCAATATGATTGTAGATACAACATTGTTTGAAATGCATCTACAATCAAAAACAGGGCCAAACCTACATGAGCAGAACTAAAGTGCGGTTCTAGGCCTTAAGATAATCACCATAATAGACAGCCCATCAATCGCACCACGCATGTGCCTGGCAAGAATGGCACTTCTTCAAAACCGAATGGTAGGAATATATCGTCCTGTAAGAAAATGTTCTCATTATCCAAAGCATACGTCTAAAAGTAGTAGTAGTAGTAGATTGCTCGCGGGCTCATGAAGATAAACGGCAGACTTTGTCGAAGCCTCACTGCTCCAAAGAAACGCCGCGTACTGTCTAATCCATACTGGTCTTGAAAATATTTCTCTTAAATTAGTGAAATTGTATACTTGGGTGCGAGGGACAAGCACCCGTCAAGACGGCGGTTTGGAGAGAAGCGACGGACATTATGGCATTGCTCTACCATAGACATAATGTTGGGCAAATTCGCAGCCCGAATTCAGCCTCTTGAAGTTAAGGATGAAAGGGAGCAGAACAAGTGGAGGAGCGGTAAGGGATAAGGTGTGATTCGTTGAAGAATCAAAGTTGAAAGAGATGGAGAAGGGATGCAATGCAATGAGAAGGTGACGAGCAAATGACGAGAAGGAGAGAAGCAAGCAAGGAATGTGGTTAAGAGGAGAAGAGAGCGAGGAAGGTACCTGAGGAATATGAAGGTGAGGAAAACTGAGCTAGCTGAGCAGGGTCATAGTGTACGCCGGCTACAAAAGGCACTTCGTGAAGATCGAAAGAGATGAAGGACTTGCAGCCATTGTTTGCAGTTGATAAGCTGCTAGCTTTCCTTGTTCACGTTTTAGTTTTCCACCACTCATTTTATTGATAGGGTGGCAACATTTTTAGAACTTTTCTTTTTTACATTAAACATGCACATTATATTAATTGTGGGTTGCTCACACCCTAACTCAAGACCATAAAGATTAATTTCATTCATGTGGCCTTCCAAGAGAGAGAGAAGAAGGAGAAGAGAGAGAGAGAGAGAGAGAGACAGAGAGGGGGGGGGGGGGGGAGAAAAAGATGAATACTATTCATGGGGCCTACCGGTGAGGAAGTAGTAGGTGATGTCATCGGGCTGGAATGGTGGTGTATGCGATTGAGTGATTAGACCAGTAGGCGTAGTTAGTTCCATGGCATGGGGATGTGCTTGCATGGTGTTTGACCAAAATGTGGTCGATGGTAGACCCATGTATTGTCTGAGCTAGGAGATTAGCTGGTGCATGCCGTGCTGTTGCATGAACTCTTTGAGCATATCGAGACTCTTACTGCATTTGTTGTAGCAAATGTTGAAGTCATCGACAATGTAAGTGACTTCGTGATGCTACGCATATGTTAGGATTTGTTGTAGTGTTCGAATAAAGGTGATTGTATTTGCTTTTGGTGATTTGTAGACATTTACGATGGCAATTTCATTTGTTTGGGATTGTTTAAAAATAGTGAGCAAGCAATGAACTCCATTGTTGACGATTAATTCTTTGAACAGTTAGTCAAGGTTGTTCTTATAAAAAGTTGCTATTCCAAGGGCTCCAGGATCTAGGACGTGGGAGAAGTTTGGCATGGATGTTTGTATGTGCTATATGTGCACATCTCTTGCTAGCATAAAATACTTGCAGCAAGCATGCTTTCCGATGACAAAATGTCATTTTTGTGTGCTACGAAGGACCTTGTATTTAGTGATTACAATGACATGCTGCCTAGGTTTGTGCAGCTGAAGTCGACTTGCTGAACTTGCCATGGACACGTTTGTCTCAAGCATGTGAGTTCTTCTATGACTACGTGGTCTACCTTGATGTGCGCTTGTTGCTGGAGGGGTTTGATGATGTATAAGTTCACGGGGTCACACACGCGGGAGAGTGTTGTGTAACCACAAGCCCATGTGTTCGAATGTCAGTAGGGTCAAATGCTAGGGAGTCCGCCTTGTGCACGGTTGATTGTTCTTGCGGCGGCGGTTGGTTCAATTGGGAATTGATACTGATAGATAGTGTTGAGATGGTTTTTTCCAACCTGGAATTCTCTTGATATTTGAAAGATTGGCGTCCATGTTGTTGGGATTCCTTCCTCATACAAGTGAAAGTGAGTTGATCTTTCTTGTTTGCATGTTGATTGTTTTGCTGCATGTTTTGTGCATGATGTCCTTGGCTTGTATGTGGTATGGAGTTGTTGGTAGCTATGAGAATTTGTTATGGTTGTGTGTGTCCTTCCCTGCATTTGTAAAGAAAAGGTGAGGGACTCCAGGTGGACTAGCTGGCTGCCTGCAATACAATCAATTAAGCTCTGAGATGTCATCGCCAGTGTGAGAGTCAGTTCTTAGACAATTAAGTTGAGCCAAGAACTCAGTATTTTGTTGCCGCATTGGTGTCGTAAGCTCGTAGTACAACACATTGTCACTCCACATTGAAGGGGATATTATTGCCAATGGTGATGGCTTTTGCGATAATATCCAACTGTCCTTTGTAGGGCTTGCTTGGCACAAGTCGCCACAGAGTAGTATGTCAACTCCTCTGAAAGGCTGTGTGTGGTTGTGTTTGATTTCACGCATGCACATGTCTGTTGCAATGAAAGTGTTTTGACCGACTAGCGAGACTTCATCGAAGATGATCAATTGGACATCCTTGTACAGTTGCGAGAGTGTTTGCAGCTTCTCTGTGGCAAGTCCTTTGTATGTTGATAATACGAACAATGGCAAGTGCAACGCAGAGTGGATGGTTGTCTTGCCATGCAGCTTTACCCTACTGTCTGCCAATAGCAATACTTTTGGAAGCTCTATGTTGGTGGCTTGGTCGCGTGAGTAGTGACGGAGGAGAGCTTGAACTATGAGAAGGAGAGTAAATGTTTTGCCTATGCTAGCATCTCCAGATAGAAACAGACAAAATTGTGTTTTTACTTGCAGTCGTTTCTTTAGCATGATGTCTTCGACGATTAGATGTTGCTTGGTGTTTAGCCTTCGCAACTCATGATGGAATTGCTTGTTTGGCATGCACGTGAAAGTGAAATTCATTGCCTTGTTGACTTGGTTTTGTTTGTTGAGCCCCTGAAGCTCCACATGTAGGTCCAACTCTACGTGATGCTATTGGTTTTCACCGTTTATGCTTGTGCTAGATGAAGTTGTAGTAGCATGGCGCCATGGCTCAAGAGGTAAGGTGGCTTTGTTAAATTTGTTTTTGTTTGTGTTTATTATTTGGTGTTCATGGCAATAAAGATCGTGCCATGTGGGAAATCTATCATCCATACAGGGCTCCTCTCCGACAAACAATAGGTACAACAAACAAAGTTCTCTGTAGTGGTTAATGGGGTCCTTCATTTCATTGTAGTTGTTGGAGCGAATGATTTTTAGTTTTTTCCTTTTTTTGGGTGTTGTAGTGTAAGCGCTCGCAAATTCAGCGAGGCACAACCCAAGTAGTTCTATTGGCCTTTTCTTGTACTTGGTGATTATGTTAGAGAAGAAAATGTACGTGCTACTGGGGTTCATTTTCTTCAGTTGAAACCGACATTTAAGAAGCATTGTTTGTTGTTTTAGCATGCTTGTGTTTATGTAGCAAAACTCCCTTGAAGCAATTGTGAGTGGCAGTGATAGTGTTAGGTACACTGCTTGTCAAGAACTTATGTGTTCTATGTTCAAGATTGTGTTGCCCACCTTACGGACACGTTCGTTTGTTGGTGTATTGCATCGCAAAGACTCTTGTTGGGCTTGTGCCATGGATTCCGCTGTAGAATGGCCCACCCTTGTTATGTATGAGGTACAATAAGATGCTACGCCATGGGGATGTAGAACAAATTGGATGTCAATGTTTGCAGCCCACAATGGGGAAATGGAAACATTGAAGTTGTTCGTGTAAAATGTCTTTTGGGTGTCTCTGCAAAAACATTGTTGGCTGCACAATGGCAACACACTACGCTAGGAGATATTCTTCTTCGGTGAACGACAAAGCTTCCAGAAAATCTTTGTAGTAAAGGTTTCACTGGACCCTTCCTCCAAAAACGACATGATTGTCTTGTAGTTTTTTTTGCGCATGTTGTGCTTTTGTCAAGGGGTTCAAATTTTTAACTATTGCCATAGGTGGACAAGGAAAGTGAAAACGACAAATTTGCCTCTTTTTTGGTAAGTTTTCCTATGTTTGTGTCTTTGAATGTCTTGTTCTCTAGTTGGAACTCATTAATGTCTGTGGTTATGTACTTATCCACAAAGTTTTCTATCACATCATTTAAACTTGTCAATGTTTGTGGTTATGTACTAAAGTTTTCTATCACATCATTTGAACACTCTCCACAAGTAAGTGCACCTTCCACCCATATAAGTCCACGATCATGCTGCTGACTGCCTCTGTGCAAGAGGTATATTATTGATTTGATACATACAGATGTATGGTGCTATGCACAGACCTACAACATTAATAATTCACTTTACTACTTGACTTTCATAAATGACTACAGTAGATATTGTTGGGTTTACTTTCTGAAGAGAAATCTGAAGTCTTTTCCAAATTTCAAGAATTCAAAGCCATGGTTGAGAACCAAATAGGCAGAATTATCAAAGTCATGTGATAAGATAGAGGAGGTGAATACATGTCTTCAACATTCATGAACTTTGCAAAAATAATGGCATTCAAAGACAATTTACTTCTACAAATACTCCTCAACATAATGCAAAGGCTGAAAGGAAGAACAATACTTTAGCAGACAGTGCTAGAGCAATGCTCAATGAAAAGCATCTTTTGAATTAATATTGGGTAGAGAAATTGCCATTGCAAATTACTTAATCGGCTTTCGATCAAACCGATTCATAGTATGACACGCATTCACTGGATACAAGCCACGCATTGAGCATCTCCACACATTTGATGGCATACCATATGCCCACATACATGATGATCATTGCAAAAAGTTGGATGTGAAGTCAAACAAATGCATCATGGTTGGCTACAATGAAGAAAGCAAAGCATACAAGCTGTATGATCCCATCAACCAAAAGGTCATAATCTCCGAAGATGTAATTTTTTATGATGAATCAGAATGGAAGACATCTAATACACAAGAGATAGACACACCAATCACCCAGTCACCTACATAAAAGGTTGATGAAGAAGAGCTGCTAGAGACACCCTGAGAAGAGCAACAACTCAGACGGTCTACCAGAGAAAGTAGACCACAAGCCAAATTGACATATGCTTAGAAAGGCAAAGCAAATCATATTGAAACCACCAATTACTCTCTTATGACTACCATCATGGCTACAGAAGAGCCAGTGTACTTTGAAGATGCAGTTGATAAGCCAAAATGCATACCAGTCCCGGCCCCTTCAAACACACCACCATCATTGTGCACTAAGTGTGCCTCTACAAGGATTTCCCAATGAGAAGGCCAATGAGAACTGCCAGTGAAACGAAGTCCACCATTAATTGGCTAAGCGTTGAGAGTGAGTTGGTGTCCTCTATATCCTTGAATGTAATTTACAAGGGCCAGTCCTTCAATAAAGAGCTATGTAGGTAGCAAAGAGAGAAAAGGCCAGACTTTGCAACCTAAAGAGGCTACTCAATCTACGTGCAAAAATGCTAAAGGTGCCATTAAGATTGGAAAGGGCCATGATAAGGTAATCATCTAGGATGGGTCTGATGAAGACACCTCCATCCTAGCCAAATCATCTTCTTCTACCAGTACTTCCTCAAATGGAGGCTTGATCAATCCTCCTCCCAAAGAAGTTGAGGAATTGCTAAGAACCCCTATCTAGGGTGGAGCCACTACGCCCGAGGGTCACCACGAATACCCAAAACCCTTGGGAGAGAATCAATGCCTTATTTAGGCATAAAACATGGTGCATGAGTGCCAAGACAACCAAGCGAGCTGATACGATCTATCCAAGGCAATGGTAAATTCTTGAAATAGTGGAAGAGGATATTATTTCATGCTCTTTAATGGAGGGGTCCACACTAATGCAGTGAATGTTTGAACTCTTCCCCATGTTGCAACAACTAAAGGAGGACAAAAACATGTACTTTTGTGGATTTAAAGAGCTCAAATTAGTCGGCTTGGAACCAATCACCAAGCTCTAGGACATTGCTGGATTGGCCTCGTTTCTATCCACCAAGGCAAATATCCCCATTGCGGCACTATTACATGGTAAATACTACTCTTTGGAGAGACCTCTATGGTTGGATCAATGTACATACAGTAGCTTTTGTACCCATTGATCTTGAGGTGGTCGAACCCCCAAATGACCCCCAATAATTTCCCAAGGTACCCATCTACAAATTGGGTCAATACTTTAAAGAGATGATAGCAACACAATACTACAATCCTGGATGGAGGAGCAGGTGTAAGCATAGTCACTAAGTAGAGCTAGGCCAAGTGAGGACCACCTAAGATGGATAGTGAAAACATCATAGTTGAATTGGCTGATGGAGCAACAACCCAACCGGTAGGAATTCTAAGGGACATCAAGATTAAGACCTTTGGTCTAACCTACTAAGTGTGGTTTGTTGTAATGTACTTCCACAACCAACCAAATGGCTATGACATGATATTGGGTAGACCTTTCATGTGTACTACAAGATTGGTCCATGAATGATGCTCTAATAGAGTAACTAGCGAAAGGATAAGCAAGTCATGAGGGTGGATCTCCAAGCTTGGAAGGCTCACTCTATGTCTGAGAATCTATTCGCAAATTGAATTTGACACCAGTCATAGTTCAACATCAGTAAATGTGTTCAAAGCTTATAAAGAAGAGGACAATAGGAAGAGTGGTGAAGATTCTTTGTGTTCTCCTCTACTTGAGTTAGAAGAATCAATAAATTGGATGGATCCACTTGCCATAATACACCTGCCAACTACTAAAGGATTCAGATGATACATTTTGACAATGATCAATCTACCACCATTATACCTTTGTACACCATAAGAGCAAAACTGCCTAATGAAATTGAGCTTGCAATTGATGAAATTGAACTTGCAGTTGATAATTCCATGGATACTAATGAGACATGTATAGCTCCATCTCAACTTTGGGTAACATGCAACATGTCGAATATAGGCCTTGGTAGATGGTTGAGCAAGAAACAACCTTATCTCCTAAGAAACATTAAAACATCTCAGTGAGGTACTCATTGAAGTATATGATTCTAGAATTCAATCCATAGAAGGTACCTCAATTAAGATTCAATCCATAGGAGGTACCTCAATTAAGATTGTTGCTTCTTTAATGATTGAAGTATATGATTCAATCCATAGAAGGTACCTCAATTAAAATTGTTGGTTCTTTAATGATGAATGTTTTGATGGACAATCACATTATACTTGGCAAGTTTTTGTAACTCTTGTAGGTACCTTAATAGTACCGGTAGTTCTTGGTAAAATTTAGATCCAAGACACTCACAAACGGTTGTTTGGAGATGAATCTACCCATCAAGATGTACCAATCACTACCAATGGGCCCAATATTCAAGCATCAATATCAACATCTACGTAGTCCCACCTCCCAACCTCTATAAAAGCCTCACCAGCAAAGATGATAGAGAAGAAGAGCAATCAAGCAAGTGTGGGTCCAAAGGGATCTACTAGGGCCCAAGTCTACTTAGAAGGTGAATCAGATGTTTGGATTCTAACGAAACCTCAACATCAAAAGACACCCCATCACGTAAACAATAAACTTCAACATCAAAGACTAAAATGCCACCATCCAGCAAGGAAGGTACACTACCATTGGGTTCCCACAACACTACTCAAGGCCTAGGGATATTACCTTGAAAACACTTATACCTAAATACCCAAGGTACTATGTGTAACAAGACCAACTCCCATGATCTTCAAGCACAATGACAATGTGCTCAATAAAGAGAAGAAGAAAGAATGGAGGCCAAAGCCTCTAAAATCATCACCATCAATAAATGAGAGGCAATCATCAAATTCAAGCCTACTTGTTATGAAAAATCATAGTAGATATTGGCAAGTAGAGCCACAAGAACCTACCTTGAGAAAGGGAGAACCACAAGAATCTACCTCGAAGGACAAGGGGAAAAGCACCAATACAGGAGTATCACACAAAGAATATATTCCTTACCACCTATCAAGAGTTACACAAGAACCTATAAAAGAGAGACAGTAACAAAAGAACCTGCTTGACCAAAACTCTATCAAAATGCCGTTGAATTTATTGCATCATATTCAAGGCAAATGGTAGCTACACAAGAACTTGTAAAGAGACAATAACACAAGAACTTGCCAAGGAAAGAATAGAATCTAAATTGGGAGATACACAAGAACCTTCCTTAGTTAAAAATTCACATCAACCATCATGGCTGCTACACATTAACCTGTCACACCAACCATGCCAAACACAGTGGAAGTCACACAAGAAGCTAATGTGAACGATGAATTATCTTCACTCATAACTTTCTTAAAATTGACTTGGGCTCAATAGAAATAGAAGATCTTTGAGTTATTGCGGCCCTACTCATATTTGCTATATAAAGAACAGATATCACTTTACTACTGTGATACAATGAATTTAAACCATGTGAGAGGATGTCCTTGTTGACAAAAGGTACAAGCAAGGTGGGATCAAGAATGAACTTTAGCAAGCTCAGGGATATTAAGACAACATTGTGGACCCCTAAGTGTTATCAACACACCAGCCCACCTTCTCTTGCTTGCCTCATGGGAAATTTCATCTCCCTATAGCCACAATAGTTACCTAAGATTTGGAGCCTACAACATTGACAACAAAGAATGCATTGGTAGTAGTTACACAAGAACCTACTCTAAAAGTGTAGTGGTGCCACAAGAATCTACAACATGGTACACAAAGGGCAAGGCAATTTTAGTTCAAAGACCTTGATGTGTTTCTCATCTCAAGGAATTACAAAACCGCTCCTTCAATGCGACGTTCAATCCAACTCCATAGTAATAGACCCGCAAGAACCTACTCCTAAAAATGGAGGAGATCCACAAGAATGTGATGCAACAATAGATACGAGAAGTCTTAATGAAGCATTGCTACCATGAAAAGAACTCCTCACCCCAATAAAGGGTATGCAATCCTAACTACTTCATCAAGGTCTAGGGCCAGTCAAAGAAATATCAACCCCCAGTGTCCTAAGGCAATCCTCCACATATGGAACACCAGGTGGTCCTACACCAAGAGCTCCAAGAGCCAAGTTTGATTGTAATATGAATCTGATGATACCAAAAAGGCTGTGGATGAGTTTCATGTGACCCTCAAATCTTTTTTCACTTTCATTTACTAACCACACCCTTCATTACCTAACTCTAAAATTTCTCCTCTATTTAGTTTTTCTATTCTTTTTTCTTAACACTAGTACTTACTTAACCATTTGAGCCTCCCAATGTAATATGAATTTTAACTTCGAGGACTTTCGTAGATTCCAAGATGCTATAAACTTCTTTAGCCATAGTCCTCATTTTAGGACCTTGTATGGTGTATTATTAGACTCCTCTAGATTTGATGACTCAGACAAATAGAGCTCTGGATCATGCCACAATCTTATTAGGCTCAGAGAAAGGTCAAATCAAAACCCTCAATGTAGTGTAATCCAAAAAATGGATTTAGAAAGAAGCTCTATGTGGAGAAGCAAAACAAAATGTAATGCATAACTCTAGGCATACAAACATGGCATATCAAAAGATAGTCTGATGACAATCCAATATAAGTCCCACTCAAATCAAATATGGGACTTAAAGAGGAGCTTGATAATACATTGGTACTTACTTCACTAGCATTAACACCACTAGGATCTAACATCAACCCCTACTAACACCTTCTTCCTACTAACTTACACCTTAGATTTTTATTTTTCTTCTTCTTTCTTTGCAAGATCATAAGTACTTAGCTCCAATCCATTAACCCCATGTCTAGACATTGTAATCACTCATGCCATGTAGTGCCAATTATAGTGGAATCTGGTGCTGCAACCAACACATCACCAAACAAAATATCCATCCTACTAGCAACATTTCCACAAAGGATCCACTGAAGACCTATGAAGCAATGCAACCATCAAGGAAGGTTTACACAAAGGCACAAAAGGAATGATCTTCAATGAAAACCTCTAATAACCATGACCTTTGAACAATCCATGGGATTAGATCAAGAATAGGAAGGAGGGTGCATAAACGACATTGGTTGCCAATTTCATTTGATGGATGGTGATAAGTCTATAGAGCCAGGATTGTGCTTTGGAGCTAGATGGGCGCAAGATGATTGTAAATAATGAAGGAAGAGAGTGCTAGAAAGACACTAGGGTTGGCCCTTCCTTTAAAAGGTGGCATGTAAGAAAGGCTAAGTAGTTGACTTTGGTCTTCACTTGTGGGGGATGTTTTTTGGCGAGCTTTCACAAAAAGGGTGAGCGCATTCTCTCTCATCTCTCTCTCTCATCTCTCTTCTCTCTTCGTGTCCCTTTCTCCCTCACACCTCTCTCTCTCTCTCTCTCTCTCTCTCTCTCTATCTCTCTCTCTCTCTCCCCCCCTCTCCTTTGTATTCCCTCTCTCTTTTCATGTTACTTTCTCTCTCTCATCTCATCTCTCTCTCTCTCTCTCTCTCTCTCCTTTGTATTCCCTCTCTCTTTTCATGTTACTTTCTCTCTCTCATCTCATCTCTCTCTCTCTCTCTCTCTCTCTCTCTCTCTCTCTCTTTCTCTCTCCTTTGTATTCCCTCTCTCTTTTCATGTCTCTTTCTCTCTCACATCTCATCGCCCTCTCTCTCTCTCTCTCTCTCTCTCTCACCCAAATGACTATTACTTTTGGAAATCATAAGAACAAAGAACAAAGAACACCGTTTAATCTTTAGATTTGACAACATTCATAAACACTCCCACATACACATTCCTTGTGGAAAACATAGAGCACCATTTAATCTTAAGAAGTAAGCTTTAACATCATTTATAACCACTCCCATATACACATTGCTGGTAGGAAATGAATCTTGCTCTTTATTAATGTATCAATGTTCAGTTTTTAATACATAAGTTGCTAGCTCTACCTCCCCCTCTATCTAGCTCTATGCTATCCATGTTGATGGACACGGAATGGGGGTACATAAACGCTGGGAAATGGCATACTTATATTATGACACATGTGTCCAATAAGCTCCAAGTGCCAGGCTAGGTAGCTTCCATCTGACTCTAAGCTTAGGCAATGTCATTGGAGGTCCACGCATACCCTCGCCATGCACCTAGTACCAGCGAGAAGGTCCACTACCATATCACCTGGCAATGTGAATGTCTCTAGTAGGAACTTATGCAATAGAGTTATTCATGAAATTAGTGACATCCATTGTGTGTTTGAATTCAAAATTTGGAGAATATGCTATCATAATTCTAGCCTATACTCACTTGGAAAGATGGGGGTGCCATTGGGCTACCCCCCTAATATAAGTACCATTGTGGGCTTTTGCAAGAAGATCGGCGCGGTATGGTTCAATCAATGTGTTTGTGGAAGGAGGGTAACTTTGACCATCCGTAATCAAATATGCTACTCTCTCACGATCAAACATTGGTGGATGGGATCTCCCCATACGGCGAAAGCATCCTAGTGCTCACCTGCAAGAATACTCATTAGTTCTAAAGAAATCTCCAACTAGTCACTACAATATTATTCAAGAGTTTTTGTGCATTATCGATTCTAAAGGATAAATGTGCCAATACACCTCACTGCATGTCCTCAAAAACATGGTTTTGCAGATAAGGAATCCCTCATCAAACATGGCCTACGTCACATGCCCAAAATGATCTAGAAAACACATGGTAACAAACCAACCATCATTAGCCACAAATCGAGAGGCAATCCTTGCAGCAGCTGCAATTGCAATGGAGTAGTCCCACGTGTTCCAATTTGGTGGATTCCCTCCAACTTCCAACCCAAGTTCTCTGGGAAAATCGGCCCACATGAGGCTGCATGCACAAACCTCCAACAGATTCCAAACTGTACGAGGTTGGTTTTAAACGCTTGCAAAGAAATTTAGCATGGAAATCAAGTTCTTAAAAAATTCAAAAAAATGTAATACTTCAACTCAATGTGTAAACTAACAACATAAAATAGAAATTGAGTGAACATAAGGTCATAGAACTCACATCGGTGGGGGTATATCCCCTGCCATAGCCGAGTGGAAGGTAGTAATGTCGGCAAAAAGTGGCTTGTGAAAGACCTACAAACATCTCTTTATTGCTAACCCTTGTCCACCTATTGTGGCTTGGAACTCTGCCATCATACAATCAGATAGTTAAGACAAAGTATAACGTCACAGCAATATTGTGTACTCATTGTTATATCCACTATTAACCTTGCCAAAGATTTGTTTCACTTTCATGATGTTCGTTAGGTAAGTACTCCACCCACCAGGGACCTCTCTCTCGCTCCCAATTAGATAACAATCTCCCTTCCTCATACATGGACTCTGCCCCTTCTAAGACAATCCATGTTTTCACAATACTTGGCATAGCTTGCAAAGCTCCCTCTTGCACGAGGTCCATGCACCATCTACCCAGAAGCATGAAGGGTAATAAAACCCCAAAATTTTAATCTAACCAACATTAAGAATGCCACAAAAGTATGATAAAGGGATAGAATATACCGATGCACGAGTTGTGGTGCATTTTGAGAAAGAGTGCTGGTGGTTGCCTGTCTACTATGAGCCCACTCCACTTTTCCCCATAAGGTTTGATAAGCACCCATGCCATGTGTCCTCTTCATCTGCTCCACCCAATCAGAGTCAGGCAATGATACAAATGGGTTTGAACTATGCAATTTTGCTACCAATGACAATGAAGCCTCATGTAGTTGGTCCTAATACACCTCCTTAGACATCCATCATTGAAAGGCCTTATCAATTGTGGGCATCCCCACGGTAGCCCTTGCCTCATCTCCCTCTGTGAGGGTGAATAGAATAGTAGCTTTCCTATTGACATCCATTATTCAAAAATCATAAGTGCAAATATTTAAAGTGATACCATCAAAAAAGGAGAGAGAACAATTGCAAGAAAGAGGACAAAACTACCTTGTAGGATGGATCTTTGCAGACCCAATAATGCCTAATTTATCTATGGTAATTGGGAGGCCTTTCACCATCCAATTGATTCAAAAGATTTCATCAAAGAACTCCTTTCCACTAGATGGATTTGCAATGGCAGAGATCTTTTGAAGCTTCGGTCGCTGGTCCTCAGCCTTCTTACAGCCTAATTGCCTCACTTCCCTTTTCTTGGTTTCCGTGAGGGCATCCACGTTTTGAGTCTCCATGTACTCATGGACAATGCGTCTAAAATTATCCTAATCAATGAGAAGTTTAATAAGAAAATAGATATTTCAATAAAGTTAAGAAATTGTAAATGAAACTCTTAATGGTGGTACTTACTCACCAAAGGAGTTGCATTGCATCCGTTCAACCTGAACACAAATGCAGAGTACTCAACCCTATTAACAATGGCAATCCTATGGGTTCAAAAACTCAATCAAGCTCGGTGATTGGAGGACTAGATGAATTTTGCCCTTTTGCTGTCGCAAATGCATAGGGGAATACTGTGCAATCTTGTAAGCATCTCGAGGCTGATGCTGCGATTCTAGAAAGTAATGCACCAGAGACTCAAATGAAGCTTGGCCTAGCTTTTGGAAGTAGAACATTTCTACACCGAGAGTGTGAGGTACTATCACTCTTGTCAACCTAGATAGACCAATATAAGATTAGGACACATGATAAAATTCAAGCTTTCGCCTAACTTTCAAACGTAAAGAGGCACTCACGTGTTGATTCCACTAAGTGCCATCAGCACCGCTGCCTCCTCACATGCTTCAAACTTTAACATTTGACCCTTCACTCGTGTGCATAGAATGATGAGTCAACATGAGGATTTGCATCACATTCTATGTTGTGTATGGAACTTTGAGATATGAAATGGTATGTTTGAATCAAGTCAAATAATTATGCACTTCGTTGCAAAGCTCCCATCCATGCATGTAAGCATTGGTTCCCATCAAGTACACAGAGCTTTTTGCCTTTTAAGTATGACCACTTCTCTGAGTTTCTTGACTCCATTTCAAACTCTACATTTATCCGACCCCATGTTGTCCTATGCCATAGTTCCTCCTCCTCCTCCAAAACTAAAATAGGCTCTTGGTCAGGAAGATGACCACAAACTATGAACATTCCCATTGTAGGAATGTATCCTATTTGTAGTAGGTGTCCCCTCCTAATTGTATAGGTGCCACATCTATAGTAGATTCTCCTTGGGTGCCCATGACAACATTCTCGTCATTAATAATTGTCTCCATCACGTCAAGCTCACCCATCACCCCAATCATATCCTAGAGGTCTGGGACTCCCGAATCAGGCTCATGCATCATGGAGGCATCATGAAAGTGGAGATAGGGGATGCTTGCATATCATGGCACTTTCACGTATCAAATCCAGAATACCTCATGCTCGAGAGGTGCTTCTGCCGAAGTTGGTTCACTTTTGTTTATCAAAGCAGCATGCTTTGCAATTTTTTCCAAGAAATTGAACCTTAGGAATTCCAATTGCCATATTTTGATTCCTGAGCTCTATCAAGCTTTTGAAATTGACATGTCCATATCTCTTGTGCCATTTTATGAAAAGTGGCATCTGTTGTTGTGGTTGAGCTAACATGGCATGCAAATCTGGTATTGTGGCTACCATTCTGATCAAGTGTCCTTCCTTGACTGCTTTTCCTACTAGCTGATATCCTCTGGATTTGTCTTTGATAGTGCATTCATCTTCATCAAAGATGACTCGATAGTTGTGTTCCGTCGTTTGACCAACTGACAAGAGGCTCTTACTGAGCTTCGGAACATAGAATACATCTTTCACCAATCATTCCGTACTAGTGAAATTGTTCATAGGGACAATTCCTTTCCCTTGAATTGGATTTGATGTATTATCTGATGTGTAGATGAAATTATTATATCCTTCTAATGGCTTCATTTCTATGAACCATTCCTGATCTTTTGTCATATGAGATGATGCACCACTGCTAATGTACCAAGGATCGTGATCTGCTTGGTCGACTTGATTATTGAAATCCTCTTTTGAATTGCAATCAATGTCTAGATAAACTATTTCAATCTTCTGCATATCCTCGCTCACAAAGGAACATATTCTCAGGTTCATTTGGATAATGACTGTGACTAGAATATCCACCGCGATGATTTCCTCTTCCTCGAAAATTCCCTCATGATTGTTGCTTGACTGCCTTGGTTGTATTGCTTCTTGCGGCAATCTCTTTCATAGTCTACTTATGACAGTAGTTGCATTGAATGTTTGACACGTTGGTGGATGCATTCCCTCATCCTTGGAATCTTCCTCAATTGGAATGATTTCCTCTTGTAAGGAACATATTCTCAGGTTCATTTCCATAATTAATGTGACTGGAATGTCCACCACAATGATTTCCTCTTCCTCGAAAATTCCCTCGATTACTATTGGATTGACCGCCTTGGTTGTACTGCTTCTTGCGGCAATCTCTTTCATAGTGTCCAAACTTATGATAGTAGTTGCAGTGAATGTTGATGTTGCTGAGGATGATGTTGATGTTGTTGATTCTTGTTGTTGAGGATGATTTCCTCTTTGCTGATGCTGATGTTGTTGAGTATGGATGCTGATGCTGACTTTGCTGATGACTTTGTTGCTCATGATGACCACTTCAAAGGAATGATCTACCTCTACCTTTGCCTCTGCTGCCTCTACTTCTATCTAAAGTTGTGAATGCTTGATCATTGGAATGACCTTTATGTGCATGAATGGCTTGCGTCCTGAGTTCTTCACCAAGTAAAACTGAGTGAAGTTTTTCCAGTTTTTGAAGTTGCCATTGAATGGCAATACTCTAGACTAGATTCTCGTATCCCTCTCCTAGTCCATTCAGGATGACTTGAACCATTTCTGGTGGTTTCATGGTCTCTCCTGCTGTTGCGAGTTGGTTGTTATAATCCTTGATCCTGAGTACGCAAGCATGATCCGTTTCATTGATGTTGTTGAAACTCTGGTTGATTTGGTTTCTCAGTGTGAGAATCTTGGAAGTATTCTTAGACTCATAGAGAGATGCAAACATATCCCATTCTTCTTTTGATGTCTTGACTGTGTTGAGTTATCCTAGCATGACATCTTGCACATTCAGCTTGATCGGATGATATGCATACTTGTCTTTCTTGTCCGATTCTACTTGTGCTTGAGCAATGGCAGGATCTGCTCTAAGTGTAGACACTGTTGGTGTAGCTAGAGATCCCATTGTTATTGCTGGCTAGATTGTTCAATGGTCTAGGTGTAGATACATCGGCACACTCCGCTTTGTCTTGAAGTATAGGAATGATCTCCATTTGTTATTTCCATGTGCCATAATTGGAGTTGTCTAGCTTAGTAGATGCCTCCAGATTGAGGTTGCTAGTCATAGACATGGTGCAAGAAATGTACTCAAGGTGTTTATGAAATCACTATCTGAATAAACTGCAAAACACTAACTGTGTCAAGTGAAATCTGAACTGTCGGTGAAGATAGAATTGTAATATATAATCCAATCTGCTACGAGGCTTGTGGAAAATGATGCTAGGAATAGACAAGAGGCTTTACAAGACTTGAAATAAAGTGCACAATGCTAAAAAATAGCCAAATAGGCTTTACAATGATGGCATGTGTGTGTGAAATCAAATCATGTGCAATCTACCCATTGATCAACTGGTCAGTTTCTCTGAACACTCTGAAGTCTGCTCATTGAACTATGAAACGTCAAGTTTCAAGTAATGTGATGATGTGAAACCACATGTGAGCGCTGGGATGACTGACTCTAAGTAGGAACTATTTAGGAGTGTTTTGGCATGGCTTTAATTGGCTGCTTTGGAGTTCTCTCCACTATGGATGATCTAATCTACTCTGAACTAGATCTTGACCAACTGTTGAGTGATGAAAAAGCAGCAAATAATTCCTTTTCTGTGTTCGTTTTAGGTGCTAGGTCAGATGAGTCGATGTAGAGGTTGATGTGCATGTAGGAAGTGGATTTGTCACCGAGGCTCGAAAGTGTATGATACTTGCTACAAAATGTGTGCGTGATGTGACAAGCACATAGAACAAAAAAAATCAAGCGTTTTTCCTTTTTGGAGTGCCCTCAAATTCTTCTTGGATCAAGAGATATGGCTTGATCTAGGTGGAGGGGCAAAAAGGGTGCAAATGTGCTCAGTGTGATGATGTGGCACTTAGGGGGTCACATGTAGTGATTGTGCCTAGCAAGGGGTGTGCGTATGAAGCATTGTGCTAAGGTGGCAGGTGGGTTCACATGTAGTGTGAACAGTGTGCTTACAGGGTGCTTGTAGAGAGCCAGTGTGCCTGCAGGGGACAATGCCATGTGGCAATGATGATGTGGTAGCTGAGGTGAATTGATGATTGGACAAGGTGATGTGGCAATTGACTACCATGTCAGCCTGATGACATGGTAGTTTGACGTGGTTGATGATGTGGACGTGTTGATGTAGATGATGATGTGGCACTGAAAGCAACTGGCAGATGAGGCTGATGATGTGGTTGCAAGGGTGGAGTGTTGATGTGGCTTTACTTACGTGGCTAGTGATGTAACACTCAGGGCACACTTGCTGATGTGGCCCTGTAGATAAGGGTTCTTATTACATGGCCAAAATATGTGGTGCCACGTGTTTTTTATGGGATGTGCCACGTGTCACAAGGGTAGCCATGTGCGGAGATAAGACTCCATCGAAATCAAGGAGATTCCATCGACGACAAAGATGATGTGGCTGCAAGGGTGGAGTGTTGATGTGGCTTTACTTACGTGGCTAGTGATGTAACACTCAGGGCACACTTGCTGATGTGGCCTTGTAGATAAGGGTTCTTATTACATGGCCAAAATATGTGGTGCCACGTGTTTTTTGGGATGTGCCACGTGTCACAAGGGTAGCCATGTGCATCGAAATCAAGGAGATTCCATCGACGACAAACGAAAGATGCTAGTATGCGTGCGACTGTTGATGTGGCGAGGTCTGTGCATGGGTGTCCTTCGGTGGCGTTTGTGTGCCATTTGTGGAAGGCGTTGGAGCAGAGTTACGGGCTATGTTGTTGGGAGGCCACTGTTGAGATGGAGCTGGTCCGTGGGAGCTGTGGACACCCATGCAGAAGTCGTTGATGAAGGCGAGGCATTGCTAGCCGTGAAGGCCTCTCGCCAAAGCTGTTGTCTGTAAGCTTGTGTGTAGGATCCGTTTGTAGAGACGTTGTGATGCTGCTGTCGGTGGCTGGAGGAGAGACGAGAGTCGAGTTGCAAAGGCGTCTGTGTAGCTGTGCTGGCTGCTGGAGCACTGCGCGTTGTGGGCGGCAGGGAAAGCTGGATATGGCAGAATTGACCAGGCGTTGTCACAGGTCGTTTGAAGGAAGAAGTCACCAGGAGCGAGCGTCGTTGGCAAGTCAAGGACTCAAGAAGTAGGAACTAATCAGATTGGAGGAAGCCAAGATTTACTTTAGAGAATGGTGGATAGGGAAACTTGAGAAACCTTCCAAGCAGATGTTTAAACTCAATGAGAAAAAAATGACAAAATCAGAAGTACCCGTCCTTTTTAAAGGAGAACAACACTTATGTAGCCGAGTCCACTGAACAAAATATGCAAATAGTACACTCCCATTTTTCAGACACTACTCTCTACTTCTCTTGAACCCAATGAGGAGGTCTTAAATGCTATAAGAAAATTCTAACAAATCTAAAAGAGGACTGAGAAAAAATTTGACCACTCACAATGGAGGAGCTAAAATTAGCAGTAAATGCAATGGCGCTTAGTGGACCTCTTTGAAGATCTTGCAAAGTTTCTACAAACATTCCTCTTTAAGGTAACAACAAAAGATGCTGATATGGATGATCCAAAATGAAGTGGCCATTTCCATTATATCCAAGTGCTTAGTCATTGATATTAGAAACGGTGTATTGCTTTAGGCCTCGTCATTGATCAAAGCACTCAAATTAACAAATGCATAAATATTTCCCTCTAAGAAACCCCTTCTAACATTTCCCTTACCATTGATAAGGGGAGCATGAAGAACATGTAAGATTAGGATGTCATGTAACTCTTCTACAAACTTCATCTGTGTTTGCATTGTGTGCCAAACGATATGAAAGATTGTGAACAAGATGAAAGGATGACTTGATGGAGGAAGGCAATAGAGAATATGGGCACCGTGGTGAGGGCCACAAGACACCACCAAAAGAGGTGTCAGAGAAGGTAATTCATAGGGGTCTAGGAGATGAAGAGAGACAAAATGAAGAAGGGCACGGTGTTGAAGGCCACAAGAAACCATCACATGGCAATTGACAAGGGTGCGGAGGACGAGGAGAGAAGGCAACTCATGAGTTTGATAGTGGAGAAGGCAATTGATAGTGGTTTGGAGGATGAGGGGAGAAGGCAACCGTAGAGGGCAACTGATAGGGATGTGGAGGATGAGGAGAGAAGGCAGCTAAAGAAGAACAAGTGTGACAGTGGAGAGTGGGTTTCCTAACAAAAAAATGTCTTTATACTATTTTGAGCAAATTTAAAATGTTTCTAAGTTAATCAAGCCATAATCTAATGGCTAATCAAATGGGTTAAATCTAATGAAATGGATCTCTAATCTAAGCCCTCCGCTTCTACACCTCCTAATCCAAGGGCTCCTAATCAAATGGCTAATTAAATGGGTTAAACCTAATGAAAAGGCTCTCTCCCTAGCTTCTACACCTCAAGCCCCCAGCTCCTCCATTGGCTTGCTTGACCTCCTCCATTGTCCTCCTCAACCTCCTTGACCTTTTATCTATAGTCCTCCTTGACCTCCTCTTTCGTGACACCTAGCTCAACCTCCTCCTTCATGATGCCTTCATTAAGATCCTCCACCGTCGATTGCATCATGGTAGGTATGAATCCTAACAACTCCCTCTTATAGGTTCACTAATTATGTGAAGGATAATGGGAATTTTTTTTGGGGTAGGGCAGCCAAAATCAGATCTTCACTCAGCGAGGATCTGATTTTGGCGAAGATCTTCACTCAACAAAAATCAAATCTTCACTTGACGAAGATCTCATTTTGGTTGGCTTGCCAAAAAATTTGGAGTAGGCAAGCCAAATTTTTTTGTCCAAGAAATCAGATTTTCACCCGACAAAGATGTGGCTACCTTGGATAAAATAATTTGGCTTGCCAACTCCCTCTAGGTAAATTTTTGCAAACCTTTGCTGCGTAGCTTATAAAAGGCATGCCATTTGAATTTGTAGATAGTTTTTCTTACTTCGTTTCTATCTCTTCTCCTTCAGGGAAAAGGCTGGGTGATGGAGTAGAGTGAATGATGGTAACTGCTTCTAGTTGGCACTGTTCCTTCAACAATCTTATGCTAAACATCTAGACTTTCAATTAGACCACAAATCCAAACATAGGTTGTTTGGTGTGCCTTGTAGTCTTAGTTGTGACACTCAACGCAACTACAGATTTTGGAACTGAGTAACGTTCTACCCTGGGGTGCCAACTCAATATGTATTATGTGACTACCCTTGTCCAAAATATAGGGTATGGGGGGACAAGGTCCATATAAAATGCGCATGGATTTCCTACATAATTTTTAAATATTTAAGGGAAAAATATGACAATGTCCAATCCTCCCTACCACAAAGCATAAGATTTATACTTCAAAAAATATGAAAGATTTTAAGATTTGTACATATATTTCATAATATGTGAGACCCAAGGGGGGATCTTTTGGATGAGGGGGGTTAAAACAAAAAATACACTAATATATAAAAACCCAACTCCTTTCAAAATCATGTAACTTTTTTATGTGTTACCCAAATTTCAAGGTCTAAACACATATTTGAAGCTCTTTTAGTGTAGAACACAATCATGCCAATTTGACTAACTTTTACTCATGGCATATTGTTAAATTCATCTCATACTCAAAATTTTCATAGGTATACTTACTAAAGGGAGTTGATGCCCCAGGTGTTCTACATGCTTCCCTATACTCGTAAGCTATTTTCCCACCTTGTAGTTGGATGTCAGAACCATTATTGATATACGATTCAAGCACATAATTGTCAAAAGGGGGAATTGTGAAATAGGGGATTCTCCCATCATTATAGAGGACGTGTGTCAGTAATTTTTTATCATCAAGTGTGGACCATGGTGGATAGTTTGGATGAAAATTTATGTTTTGAGATTGTCCTCTGTTTGGAGAATCCTTGAGTTTTTATTGTTGTCCTTGTTTTTGGGTTGAATGCTTCTCCTAAAGCACATGTTACCTTTTTGGTCAAAGAAAATCGATTTGATTCATGTTGTCCTTGTTCGTTTGCTTCTCTTGGGTGATTAAAGAATCTAGTTTCATTCATCTTTTTTTAAAAGTTTCGCTATGCTTTTGGGGTTTGTGACATCAATTTAGTTTATCTATGAGGTTTTTGGGGATAGCATCAGTCTTGAATTTCGTTATTAGGTCCAGAATCATCACTACTATACAAAAATTTGTTTATTGTTGTTGCCGTGTTGATTTCTTATGCTTTTGTAGAATTGTTAACCTCGTTCATATGTATGCTCTTCTTGTCGAGCTGCATCCTACTTTGAAGAATGTGTTTCTTTTTAATATATATTGTGTATGATTCGCTCCTTGGATGGATCTCTTACACTTGCTCCAATTTCTTTTAGTTGCTTCCAGTACTCTGTTTGGAACCCAGCTACTCTTGATCCATTTGGAATCCATCCACTCTTACTTATTAGCTTGACTCTGTGTTTTTGAAGATTGTTCTTAGAGCTGATTGTGCTGGTGGAGTTTTTTGTCACAGAGTTTTAAGGTCAACAAGGTGATCTCAAGTTATATCTCTTTGTCTCTAAGCGCTACAAACTCTTCTTGTTTAGATAAAGATCTTTACATACAGTTCCTACATTGCCTCGCTATGTTAAACAACCCTGGAGCATCTCTGTCCAACTAAATTCTTTGGTCATAATGTGGATAATATATTATCCTTTGATTTCTCTATTGGTTAGGTTTCTCTAGTATATTCCTTACTTTGTATGCTCATTGGAAAAGAGAGAACTAAGAGAATTTTGCGAGTTATGTGAAAGACGCTAATTTCTAACAATTTATTGATGGCAATTTGAATCCATCAATAGTTTGATGCTTCTGTAAGAGATGTGCTACCAAATTTGCAACACGCAGAATCATATACACTTGATGCCATCACTAAGTTCTATAGAAATCTCTCCAAATGGTTGTTTTAGATCTCCCATTGCCACCTGTCTATCGTTTCATCCAATCCCATTCTCCCTATTTTTTTCATTTTCTTGAGTAGAGGATATGTTGATGTTAATCGAAAATTGTTTAAACTATAAACATGTTGTGGGGAGTCTCTTTCTAGCTAAAAGTTTTTAATGAAGCAATAGGAGAACATGAAAGTCTTGTTAAGGACTTGAAGTTGCATCTTGTTTTTCATGGCATTTGACTTTATATGTGCATACATCACTATTGTTGCTGCAATGTGTGGTATTCCAACAGGCAACAACTCTACAGGAAATAATTTTTACTAGATTCTAATGATGTCGTTAATTTTTTCCTGGTGGACATGTCTACATCTAGTCATATCCTTTGAGATCAAAAAGTAGGATTGTCGCACTACCTGAGAGTGGTGAAGTATCCTCTAGTGCCATCTTGGGATTGGGCAATATCCAGAATGTTTCAATTGAAGCAAATGCAAGTCCTACACCAATTTTAGAGGAAAGAGAAGTCAGTGATATGGAAGAAGGGGAAGATGTAGTCCCGAGCAAAGAGATTAAGGACTCACCATTCCTACGGTATGGCAAAGAAATAAAGACAAATATAGTACAAGAAAGTATACAATCATTCATGGTAAAGGCAAGCAAACAACCCCCTTCCATTCCTTTGTGTAGACTTGTTATCAATGATGCAATAAGGACTATCAGTGAGTGACAATGTCATAGGTCTTGCCTCATAATTTGAGGCTATGGGATATTGTGCTATTATGATTAATTAAAAAAGTATAAAGAAACCTACAAAATGAAATAAGTGCAATGCTTTAGAAAGATTAGGAACATTAAGAAATCTAAATCAAAGCAATGCAATTTGAAGGCTACTTAAAAAGGTGTAAAGCTAAAGATTAAATAGCAAAGCAACTGCAAATCTAGAAGTAACACGAAAAAATAAATGAAAAGGAAAAAACTGAGAAGGAATATGAAAAATAAAATAATTACATTAAAAATTAGAACTATATATCTATTTATATATATATATAAGCACAATACAAGAGAGTAAATTAAGCCAATATTAAATAAATAAAAAATTAATAAAAGGAAGAACTTATATTAATGTTTAGCGAGAGAATTAAAAAAAGGGGAGTAGAACAAAAATTAAATAAATGGAAACCAAGGTACAAGTAAAAACATAATTTCTTAAAGGAACCCATAAAAGAGGATAAATTTATATACATAAATTTATAGTTTGTGATAACACTATATATTATAAAGGAAAGGTGGAGGGAACGTGTAAAAGTTCTTCAAAGAACACTTTCTCTCTCTCTCTCTCTCTCTCTCTCTCTCTCTCTCTCTCTCTCTATCTACACACACACACACACACACACACACACACACACACACAACACACACACACATATATAGAGAGAGAGAATTGCAAGGAGCGAGGTGGAATAAAAGGTTTGAATGAAGTATGGATGACTATGAACTCGTCAAAGGTTTGCAACAAAGAAAAAAAGCCGAGCGGCCACCAAAAGAGCATGGCTGCTAATAAGCAAAGCTTGAGAAACGACCTGCTACCTGCAAGCTTGGGTATCCATCAAGGTAAGTGAGAGTGGTAGATAAAAGCGAGTGTTAAGAGCTTGTTGAGAAGAATCAAGAGCCAAGGGTGGTTGTGAGCATAGAGGCCTCCGCGATGGTTGTGCTCAAACTTAAGAAGCAAAGAGGCATGTGCGGTGGCTTTCCTTGAGGGAAGCATGCGCGATGCTTAATGAAAAGGTAGATGTGAGCATAGAGGTGCACCATCACCAATGAAGGGTTGCGAAGAGACAGCCGACACACCAAGCTACAGAGAAGCAGGGGGGTCAAGAAGTACCACCTTGTACTGTCGTGAAGGGTAGCTTATAACACTTTACGTAGAAAAAGTGGCCACAGCAAATAACAGGAGATTCGATGAGGCAAACAAAGAAGGCGGACCTGCAAGAGATGGAGAAACGTTGATGACGGCGTAGAAGTAAGGCAAGACTAAGAGGCTTGAAGAAAAGAGGAGCCGTAGAAGAAGCAAGAGGAGTATGCTAATGCGAAGGGAGGCAAGGGCGCATAGTGAAACTTGTAGGAGGAGTTCGCTAGTGCGAAGGGGGTGTGAAGGGAGGCGAGGTCACAAGACGGAAGATAAGGATGGAGGGAAAACAGATGGCCAAGAAGAAAGGTAAAGAGATCAATACTAAGTAGAGGTGCAAACCACTACACAGTCGAGGAAGATGCTCAAGGGTAGTGGCTGGTAGGTAGCATCCACCATCACCTACTAATCATAGTGATACCCATCTATCTCCAAGGAGTTATCATGTGCATTCCATAGCACCAAGCCTTATCCAACCTCACTAAAATGAGTAGCAAAGTCCCTATATTAATCTGAAAGGCTCATTAAATAAATCTAATAATACCATATGCTAATGTGACACCCCACTCTATATAGGACACAATATATTTGTATGTGAGAACCAAGAAAAGGACCGAATAATATGCCAAGAAATTATGAAACAAGATAATTATAACCACAATAAGTTAGATTTAACCACACGAGAAAAGGATTTTATTACATAATCATTCATGCAACATGCCTCAAATATTTGTTATAAAGGCAAAAAGATTCCGTGGATAATTGCATAATTTTTAGGCCCAAACGGGGGGAAGAACTACCAACATAAGTGTCTATTAGCTCTATAAGACCCATGAATGGACCACCAAAATAAGTATCTATTAGCTCTATATGCAATATAATTAGACCACCAAATTGATCCTATCAAGAGAGTATTATTATAAATAGAAATATAACACATACAAAAGTGTATGGGACAAGAGGACCAAATTAAATATGCAAATAATTATTATACGTTTTGGTGCTTACAAGGAGTGGAGAAAAGAATAATAAGAGGGAGAAGGGGTAAGGGGGGAAATAAGGTGTTACGGGAATTTGAATAATTCACAAGGGGGAGTGGAAATTTGTTGTGGCACATAAGTGACAGTGTGTCAAAGAAAATGGAAGAGAGAGAGAGAGAGAGAGAGAGAGAGAGAGAGAGAGAAGAGAGAGAGAAACAGTGCATGTGTGTGTAGAGAGAGAGACATAGAGATAGAGATATAGAGAGAGAGAGAGAGAAAGAGAGAGAGAGAGACTATCAACATACTCATTCCCTCACGTGTGCAATATTTACAATCACTAGAATGAGCAAAGTTGATGAAAATGCTAGATATATAGAATCCTAATGGCGCATTTTGCAACTAATAATAGGTGTAAAATGCTACGAAAAGAAAAACATATTTGATAATATTATACATCAAATCCAATGGCATTGAAGGAGATCCACTCTCATACGTCCATCCATAAAGAGGTATGCTTGAACAAAGCACCTACTACTCTCCTACTATTGCAAGAGTGCAAGCTTCAATGTAGAGACCCACTTGTTACTCATGTCATAATATCATGTACCATGATACAAAACATATAAAACTAGTAACCTTACCTAGAGATACTTCATGAGGTACCTCAATATTTGAGTTAGTAGTCTATGAATATTCCATAATCATGAAAAAGCTCATGTAAGCTAAAGTCATAAATAATTTTAAAGCATTACTCATGATCATTGGTAAAGTAGGATGATGATCATCACAATTAAATATCATGGTCTGTGTCATGTTGGACTCAAAGTACTATTTGTTAACCAATCCAACCACCCCGACCGAGTAGGCATTCTAGTAACACAGAAACCAAAGTCACCCAACCTGGACCCACCTTTGACAGGCCTTTAGGATGTGGTCTAGAGGGAGGTCGCTCATTGTGTTCAATGCGACAGCTCCCCTCATTAATGTAGCACCACCCCCATGGCCGTAGCATTTATTCATACGATAGCTAGTTCAAACCCCATGGCACCTTACGATAACCATTGGCTGGAACTAGGCTTTATAAGGGGTACCTTGCCCCTCTTTGTAAGTTGGTGATTCCATACTCTGAAAGTGACTTTGCTCAGTTAGACCCATCAATTGAGTTGTAGTACTCCATGGGGAACTTTGAGAGTTGTATTCCTAATTTTTGTGTTCTAGCTTTCAACCTTGTATTTGTATGTTGACATGTGTTTCTTTTAGTACTTTATCGTCATGTTTGATTAAGCAACTTGACTCAATTGTGTAGTGTTAATTGCCTAACTAGCTTGCTTTGTTTCTCAACTCACGGCTATGTTAGAGAAACGTTGTATCGATACGACTGGTTAACATAGCATAAAAATCCCATTAACACTTTGGCAACCACGGACCACCACGACCGTTAACCCTGGCTTTAACTTTTTTGCATCTACATTGTTTTTGTTTCCTTGTGGTATGTGTCTACCTGAGAAGCTCGATTTAGAAACCATGACTTGTGTCACTCTTAGGACTCCCTGAGTCTGTGGACTACGAGGAATCCCATAGCAGTGCTCTCGTAGTAGTTGAGGAGCATTCCAAAGGTTCTAGCTCTCGTCCCCCATGCTTTGTTGCAACCACCTTAGGTGGTTTCCATGTCACACCACCGTATCCTCCGCCGATTGCCTTTCACCCATTACCAGTTATACTCACACTCGTCACCCAATCATGACTGTCAAGTACCCTAAGTTCTCTAATTTACGAGAGGAGGATGCCGATGCGCATGTAATGTTGTTTGAAAGTGCATGGAAGGAAAATGTTACAGTGGCCCTAGCAACCCAAACTTGTCAAAATGGAAATGTTCTTAATTACTCTTCGCAATGATTTGGGCTGCACAGTACGCCGTTACCCCGTTTCTAGATTTTGCTAGTAACCTATTGTGTGGCCTTTATGGCTCGCTACTATGTAGAAAAGATGACGGCTCACATCCTTGAAATGCTTGGACATATGAACCAATAAGATCTCACATTGGATGACTATGTCGCCAAGTTCCACACACTTACCAGTCGCCTACCACAAGCACAACATCCCGCCCATGAAGTATTCAATTTGTACTTCATGCATGGGTTAATTGTAAACTAAAATAAGTCGTGGCATCCTTCGATATGGTGGCGTTGAACTTTAACAACATTATCAATAGTGCTCGCTGTGCAAAATGAATGCTGATCCACATGACGCGTGAACCATTGATTCATCGAGTTGACCACAGTTTGATACAGACTTTGATGATAGTAGCAAAGTTTAGAAAGTCGATGAACGCGTGAGCACGAGCACAGAAAAGTGACCAGGAAACCTGAGACATCATCCATAGAACGTGGTCGCTGCCAACCACTTGCTCAAAGATGGCACTGAAGCGTTGTCATGTCTACGTCATGGTGTTTGGTGTCCCAAATGCCACAACAATGGCCATGGACCAGAATAATGTGGCCCCATTGAGCTATGGTTCATAATATGTCAAACGACAGCTGACATCATCAATGTCTATAGATACAACGCTCTGCACACCACCCCTACCTGCGATGATTCCTGTCGCAGCCATGGTTGTAGCCCTAGTTCAAATAGTGGCATCGATCGTGGATATAGTTGCTTAGGGTAGATCTTATCGCCCTTATCAAAGACCTTATTGTGGTCCTCCAGGCCAGATTATTTGTTATTATTGTGATGTGCTTGGCCATTGAAAGAGCGAGTGTGAGCTCTTCAAGAAACACCAAATGCATTGTTGTGCTAACCTTGCCACTCCTATGCCTATGACACCTCAAATCCATAATGTACAGATTGTTGCTCTAGATGAGCCGAGATATTGTAACTATTCACATTGGTGCTATCGCCAATGCGGTGACAAGGGCGATGAAGATTCTGTCGCATCCTACATTGTCATCTAGCCGACCAGAGAAGAAGAACAAAGAGCCAATAAATTGGTAGGATCAAGCAAATGTTCATGACACAGTGACGGAGTGGGTGCAAGATTTGCAACCTCCAATAGGTTCGATGCCGCGTGTAACGGCCCCAATGGCAAAAATCCTGGAAGAGAAGGTCGAACTCCCCCAGATCGGGTTGGGTGTCTAGAAAGTGGCAAAAACCCCCATAAGGGTGAGCAAGTGTCATTCGAGCTTGCGTTTGACATTTGGAGTGTGTTAAAAGATCTACAGATCAATATGTTAGTAAAGAAACTATTGGATTTGGTGCCTTCCGCCAGTAGCTCTATCACCAACTCAATGTTCCAATTGTATCGGCAATACTAGTACAGCTCGTATGCATCGCAAGACTAACCAGAACCAATTCGATGGTGTGCACCGCTCAGCTAGAACTACCAAGGGCACAACAAAAGGCACCAATTTATGATGAAAATATTGCTGAGATCACAATGATACTAAAGGGCCAAACGGTTTTGGGCGCATTGCTCGATGGTGGTTCAGGGGTCAATATAATATCAAATGATATGTGCCGATGACTTGGATTCTCCAGATGGGAGCCAATGCCATTTGTGGTGGTGAGTATGTCGGACCAGCAGCATGTACAATCAATGGGCCTCCTCCGCAGTGTTCAATTATAGTGGCAAACCTAAGGTTTCTGGTTGCCATTGTCATTCTTCAAATGGAAGAAATTGGTAGTGCCTACTTGATACTGCTCGGCCGGTTTTGGATATGGTAAGTGCATGTGAAACAATACTAGCATTATCATGATCCGGCAGGGTAAAAAAAAGGTGAAGTTATCATTAAATCGAGGAGGCCGATTCACTCATGCATCCACCCACAGGTGGCTGAAGGATTCAACATGACATGAGGGGTTGACGATGATGAAGATGAGGAATTACTTTGGAACAAACCCAACATTGTGACTCCTGTCAAGGTGGATGTAGTCTCCATCCTCCTCGACTAGCACCACTTCCCTTAGAAAAGACTATCACTAGATGATGATCTGTAGGTTAATGATGATCCAAATCTATTACTAGAAGTAGCCGATGATACGCCAGCTAATATCCTGAAGCTCATTCAGGCAGAACAAGATTTTGAGAAGGAATCACAAAACTCTCGATGGGTGACCAAGGATGCTTTGATGGACCTTAACCTTGGCACCGAGAATGATGGTCCGCATCAGCACCTGACTCAACCCCGAGTTTCGGATGAAACTGGAAGACCTCATTAGGAAATTTGTAGATGTCTTCCCATGGAGTTATACAAATATGAAGGGTATTGACCCTCAGTTTTATCACAGCATAAAATTGTGTTAAAAGACGAGATTCGAAAACATCGTTATTATTGGATTAACCGAACTATGCGAAAAGCGTTAAGGAAGACATTGACAAATTACTACAAGTGGGATTCACATACATTTCGACACTACCTACTCGAGAACCCCTTCGTATTTCACATGGATCATTTGACACTACAATTTCTTATCAACAAGCCTAAATTGACAGGTAAGCTTTCTCGTTGGATGTTGTTATTGCAAAAATTTGACTTCACTATTGTTCATACTCTAGGTAGTTCACACACGGGTTATTACCTATCTCGACTGGATGGAGGCGAGACCCTAACCTTTGTATCGATGATTTCCTAGATGTGAACTTATTCAAGGCAGTAGTTGAGGGACATTCACTAGCCAATGTGCCAGACAGAGGACAGTCACTAGTGCAAGACCAAAGAGAAGTGCAAGATGACATCCCCTTGCTCATACCGACATGGTATGACATGTACTAGTTCCTACAAACCAGCATGCCAGGCCATCACCTGTCCTGAGACAGGAGCAAGAAACTTGCTCTATAGAGCTGGAATTTTGAGATCATCCATGACTCCTTGTATCACCTTGGCCTTGACAAGGTCCATCGCAGATGTGTTCTGCTGCATGAATAGCAGCCAGTCCTATGAGAAGCCACCAAGGTCTAGCAAGAGGTCATTTTGCCAACAATACCACTAGTCAGAAAATCCTCCAGGCCGGCCTATGGTGGCCTACAGTCATTTTTGGCACCTCGCCTATGCCAAGAAATGCAACTCATGTCAAAGTTTGGGACAACCCACTATCAGGGCCGCATAACCTAATTCTCCCCTGGGAGCCATTCCAAAAGTGGGGCTTTGACTTCGTTGGCCCATTCAAGCCCGTTGTCCGCATCCGGTAACAAAGACATCATGATTGCAACGGACTACTGCACCAAGTGCGGTGAGGCAAGGCCTTTGAAAGAAAATTTGGTTGCATCGATCTTGAAGTTCATCTACGAGTAGATATTCACACAATTTGCCTATCCAATTGAGATAGTGAGTGACCAAGGTGGCCAGTTCATTAATGAAATGATGAAGAAGATGACAAGGTGCCATATGATTTTCCATAAGCTATCCACCATCTATTATGCAAAGGCAAATGGCCAAGAGGAATTATCTAACAAGATCATGAAGAAAATCATCAATGAGAACCACACAGATTGGGACCAAAGAGGGACCAAAGGCTGTTTTTCGTCTTATGGGCAACCGGCCTCACCCTCAACCCTTTCAAGATGGTGCATGGAACTGAAGCAGTGGTACCTATGGAGTATTTGGTGCTAAGCCTCTGGATCGCAGTCATGGAGCAGTTGAGCTCGGGAGAACCGCTCACATACCGTATGAACTAGCTGCAACAGCTCCATGAGACTAGATTTATTGTACCCACACTGCTAATAT
Source organism: Dipteris shenzhenensis (assembly GCF_047967505.1). NCBI lineage: Eukaryota > Viridiplantae > Streptophyta > Polypodiopsida > Gleicheniales > Dipteridaceae > Dipteris > Dipteris shenzhenensis. The sequence goes on from NC_141611.1 coordinate 23,201,123, forward strand.
AATGTAGTGGTGCTGGAAGAAATAGGTTGACTGCCATGCAAAGAACCGGATCTTCAAAGAAAAAGATGTAGTCTTGTTGTTTGGTCCAAACAAGACCCCCACCCCAGCAAGCTGAAGTTCCAGTGGGCCGGACCATATTTGCTCATGTGTCATTACTATGATGGCACATTTTTACTTGGCACGCTTAAAGGCAAAGTTTTCAAAAAGCCAAATATAGCTACCGCCTTAGGCCTTATGTTGGCCCTATGTTGCCATATGCCTTTCTTGAGGAATCAAAAGATGAGCTGGTAGTAATGGCCACATGTTGGATTTAATTTGGTGAGATGTAGACTCACTAAGTGACATGATGCACTCCAACTTAACTGTAGAGTTCGAGGGGTGCAGCCTTCTAGAAAAGTCCATCATCAACCAACATGCACGTGAGCGCCTCCCTCTGTTGTCATTGCATGCCTATTGTTCCTCAAGGTCTCATTCCCTTTGTAACTTGCAGCACCTCCATGTCATTACATGCCTCTTCTTCCTCAACGTTGCTCATTCCCTTTGTCACTTGCAACTCTACTTATTGCAATTTTGCTCTTCTTGCTCTCCGCACTGTACCTCAGATCCTTCTAGCTCCCACCATGGTGGTTTACACTAAGCTTTCGACTTTCAATGCCACAACATCTGGTGTAGAAGAATGGATGATGACTACATGACTCAAGATGCAACGAACCTGTCATGGAGCACAATCCCCATTCACCCTAAGGGTGATAGAAGTACTGTCAGAGCTCCAACAAGGAAAGATAGTTGGAGATGCTTCTGGGGAGTACATGCTCAATTTGAGGTTGGTCACCCTAGTGCTTCACCTTCCTCTAGTTGACGAAGTCCGTTGCTCCAGTGCTAAGCCCAGTGATATGGAGATGCTATTTGGAAAGAAAGCCACCCACGAGCACCTCCTCAGCAACCACACCAACCCTACTCTCATACCCTGCTTCAAATTATTTCTTGAACTCATTTGGTTGTAAGAAAAAGCTGCTAACATATCGGTTGTTGCAATAGGGTGGTTGATGCAGGTGGACGAAGGGATGCCACGTGGGCATAGCTATTCTTGGAGCTCTTCCTCAATGAGGTGAAATGCCTCATAGGGCAAGTGAATGCTCAGAATTGTGTTAGCCACGTTTACTCTATCTTGTTCCCCTTCTCAGCACCACCAACAGGCGAAGAACTTGAGGCCAACCCAATAGAGACGTAAAAAGATGTGAAGTGCCACTCGAAGCACACATTGGAGAAGAAGATCGAGCATAGCAAGAAGACCAACAGAGCCATCAAGCTGGAGGATAGCAGCCCTAATGAGACCCCCGACTCTAAGGCATCTACCGATGATGACTTTGAGCCGATCACCTCGTTCCCTAAGAAACATGTCAAGTAGAGTGTCATCCCTTTCCATTGAGATGCAATGCCTAGCCACCTCTTTGCATCCCGCCATGTTTTTGGTCCTAGAAAAAGTATCTATCACCCTATACCCTACTCTCGTATATGTATGGAGTAAGAATCTACAAAAATATTGACACTTGTAAAGTGAAATATACATAGATGAAGTGCAATATACATACATTTTCAAGGCATGGCTACACTAATCTTTACCACAACCAACCTGCTTAACGCCGCTTGATGCTTTGCACCACCACGAATGATATTCCTCTCTAGTTTTGAGTACACTACCTTCTGATATAGGCACTCTCTAAACCAGTTTTCATTTGGTGGACACAAGTCATCGCCCGATTTCTCCTCTTCTTCCCTTTATTGTACATGTACCATGGGTTGGAAACCTTCTCGACTGGATGCACACAACACCAACCAATTGACCTGTAAAATTAAAAAGGGCTAAATTATGTAGGAAGTAAAAATAAAATTATAGTGCACACATGCCTCATTTGCATAATAATTATCATGACAAAATCAAATTTTACTGCACACATACCTCTTCATAGGGATCTTTTCTAAAGTACATGACATCCATGTACACCATTGTTGTGTGGAACAACTGAAAACCATGCGATGTGGCTGCTGCTAGTACAACATCTAAGTGTTCTAGAAGTGAGGTGGTAATAAGCCAACCCTCATTTGTGACAAATTTATTGGCAACTCTACAAGTTCCCATGCATCGCTCTATAGAGAGAACATTCCACAAGGGTGTTACTTGACTTCTTTTATATTTTGCAATAGGAAGTGATGTGGGATGGTGCCCACATCATGATGGCCACTGAATTACTTTGCTTCCCTTGTAATGCAAGATCCCTTGTGCTATTGTATTTCAAGAAATTGGAAACTTTTTTGAGAACCCTACACCAAGAATTAGCTAATATAGTTAGCCATTCAAAATTATCCCTTCTGCTATCTTTCATCACTCTATGTAAAGTAGGGTATATTTACATATGATCTTTACCCTTCTCCATCATAGTAGCCACTTTCAAGAAATCAACTTTCATGACTCGATGATAGTAAGCATCATCTATACAAAATCCAATGTGATGACAAAATAAAACCCCACTTCTTATAGAATAAAAAAGAGATAGAGGACATTCAAGGGGTCGCATGCCTTCAATATTATCACTTTCATGCTCCTTTTCCATCTGCTGAGCTTCATGAGAAGTACAACCTAAAGATCCAATACTCTTCTAGCCTTGCTGCTCCTATTATCATTCCTCTTTGATCTTATTTCCCTCTTCTTTGAAGCAAAAGCTTGAGAAGGAGCTTGTTGTTTTCTCCAAGTTTGAAACTCTACGATAATACTTTTATCTTAAGTATTTCCTATATCAAAGTGTAAAAAAGTCTTAAAAGCTAAGCATTATTATTACCTCTATATAATGGTTCCTCAGATTTATGTATCCTCTCAATTGTTGGGTAGTCAAGACACCAAGGGCAAAAATTAAGTTCCCACTCCCTCATACCATGAATCTAGATACATGGAAGATGGTCCACCCCTAATAGACCAATCATGGCATTCTGTTGGTATATTTTCCAATTGTCTTGCTCGCAGTAACTCCACAATCCACCTACAAATATAAAAGTAGCAAAAAGTGTGTTGGAAATTAATGATAGTGATCCTATTATTCAAAGAGAAAGTATATCATGGGCGATGGGAATGACTTTTCAACACTCTTATCTTAACTAAATACCAATCGACGTATTGTTGTTGGCAATTGTGGTTGCTTTCCTAGAGGTGATGAGCTCTTTATAAAATGCCTGCTTGAAGTGAAACTGTCGACAACATATAAAATACATCAAAGCATCACGTGGAATTTGTAGCTGAGCATCTCCCACAATGTCCAATGATAGATTTACGACCTCTTCTTTTGTGAGATCTATCATTTGTGTCCAAAAGGTCTCCTTACACATATATTTTCACCATTCTGTGTTATCTTTTGGCAGGCCCATATTTTCTTGTGTCTTGGGATCACGGGGGGAAAACCTTTGCTCAAAGATACTAAAAAGCTACCCAGCCCGTAACCCTAGTAACCCCCCTTTTTTTCAAAAGATTTTAGTCAAATTAAGTAATTGAGTATATTTGCCTATATTAAATTTGTTGTATCTCTCAATTTATGGCTTTAGTCTAATTATGCTAGCCTCCCTCTATCATTTCTTTCACATTTATTTAGAACCCTTATTGCTTAGTATCTTTTGTGCTAGCTTAAACATAAGTTTTGTTCTCTTTTAAAACTTATCTTTGTCCCCCTTTATGTAAACATTTTTCAAGGTGTTTAGCTTTAATTAACAATAAAATTTTAATGTGATGACATTTTATGTCCATTTAATTAATCTTTGTTGTCATTTAATTTTGGGTTTTTTCTAAGGGTGGGATATACCCCCTTGTTGACTATTCCTTTGTATTTATTTTAAAAGGTGTGGATTACCCTCCTTGGGTTTTGTTACCTTATTGGAATTGTCCTTTGTATCTTAGAATTCTGAAAGGTTTTTTCATGTTCTTTGGTAAAGCGATACAAGCCAGGGGATACAAGCATTACCTGTCTACCCAAATTCAACTTCATTGTTCTAACAACTGGTTGGTTTAGATGGTGGCAGGTAAGTGGACCTTGATCTTGGAGCCTTGACTACCTGACGGTTTCGACACTTTTTGTACCAATTGTATACATATTTTATGTGCACCCATAAAATGGAAAATTTATTATCCATCCTTATTTGAGCATCGTGTGCTGTGTTGTTAAAAGGTTTTATTTTCACACACACACACACACACACACACACACATGCACGCATGCACGCACACAAAGGAAGAATTACATGCTCAAACACATGTACATAACAAAGGAAATTATGCATATATATACATACACATATAAATAATACCTTGTAATGATTGTGAGACAAGATTTCCGCTCTTCTATGGTTCCATCTAGAGCTTAGTTTAAGTCTAGACTCCAATTGAAAATCAAACTATACATAAGGTAGGGCTTAAGGTAAAGCCCTTATGCAATAAACTACTTGCAATCTAGTAACAATGGCAAGTTTTAAAGCTACATGATACAACAATTTTGCCTTATTCCAATGCACATGGATGTTTGATGATCTATAGCATCCCTTGATTAAATATTCTTCTAGCATTTTAGAGTTTTTTGTAAAGGTGAATTTTGGAAAGTTAGGTGCTTATTTGGTTTTGGGAGAGAAGCTCGGTGACTATGGCATTGTTTTAATAGAAAGATCACCCAAAACAACCAAATTTTGACAACCTATATCTTTTGATTGATGAATTCAAAATGGTTCATGTAGCATATCAAATCCAATGCCAAGACATGATTTAGATATGTATATCCTTTTTGTCCATCATTTAGCAAAGCTACATGCATCAAAATAAGCATTTTATGAAGTTATGACAAATTTTCTTCACCAAGTATTAGAGCACGGTTGCCCATTTTAGGCCATCATTTCTCAAAGGGTGAGGATGGTAGGATAGCTGACATAGGTGCTCCTTTTTCAAGGGGGTGTTTGGGGGGGAAATCACTGCCTTGTATATGGTGCCATTATTGTAAAAGAGCTCCACCTTTTTATCTATTGTATATGGTGTCACTATTGTAAAAGAGCTCCACTTTTTCCTCTACTTGTGCTTTCTTGATAGGAACCTAGAAAAGGCAAGACATGCGTAAGTGTTTCCAATTAGGGAATAACTCATAGGTTGTAGGTGGAAATTGGAAAAGAGGTGGAGCTTGAAAAGAGGGCCCAATCATGTGAGGTGGTATGGTTTGTTTTTGTTATGTCCCATCTCAATCTCTCCCCCTAAGTCAAGAATTACAAGGATTTTGTGCATTCCAAACAACCTATTTAGGCTCTTGAAACACTAAACTGCTAGGTAGAGCTTTAAGAATCAAGTCATTACATGTGAAATCCTCCCTTGGTAAACTAGAAAGAGTGCTTACCAAACCATAGCCCCCTACAATCCCTGTAGATATCATCAAGACAAGAAAAATGCCTTCAAAATCCTTATTTGAATTCCAATCCATAAGAATAGTAGAAGCTTTTAAAGGTATGATTTTGGGACAAATATGGCAATAGAGGCAATGAGCTAGAGTTGGGGAGAGGTGAAGCTTTGACATGCAAGATGGTGAGTGTGTTTAATCTTGGAACATGGAAAAGAGGAGAAAGAGGTGAGAAGTTTGAAAGTTGTGGCACTTGTGAAATAATTTGAAATTATTCATAGGAGATTGAGACACGGCCCCCGATCTCCCTATTCCTTGGACGTCCTCTTCTCTCCCAAAGACTCTCCCTTCTCTCTCCCCACTCTACCTTCTACTTGCTTTGTTGTTGGTTGCCAATCAAGTTACTTGAGAACATTGTGCCTTTTATGTGAAGGTTCCACTAGAATCGCAATAGTATTTAAGTATACACATGCGTGATACTACACATTGTTGACAAAGATCATTTCCTTATTTGTGATACCTTTACTTTTGTATGTACCTATAAAGACCACATCTTTGGATAGTAACTTTATCATTCTTTAGACTACACTTTTCTAGTTGATTAACTTTGTATCAAAGCCATAGTCAATTGCTGGTTTTGAATCAATGCAATTCTAAATCAAAATGTAAGGGCATTGCATTAGCACTACAATTCCTACTTAAACAAACAGCTATATTGATGAATCCAAATGCTATTCAAGAGTTCTCTTTTATCCCTCTCTTATAATGTGTGATTTGGCATGAGTAGCTAGGCATAAGTAGCTATGGGTTCTTGCATAAGAAGGTTCACATGTGTACACACGTGTGAAGAAAGAGAGAGAGAGAGAGAGAGAGAGAGAGAGGGGGGGAGAGAGAGAGAGAGAGAGAGAGAGAGAGAGAGAGAGAGAGAGAGAGAGAGAGGAGGAGGAGGGGCGGTGGGATGTTGGTTCATGGAATCTGTTTGAGTGCAAGGAAACTCAATTTCATAGAAACAAAATATGGATACAACATACTCCCTTGTTTAGGGAATGCTTCCGTAACTAAAGCAATAGAATATCCATAATGATGTTGCTTGTATAGTACCTATTGTATACAGTCTTGCATTCACTCAAGTTCAATTATGCACTTCACTTTTTTCATGACGATCCTGTTGAAAAAAAGAAGGTCCAAGTGGAAAAAGAAGGAATCATACCAAACCCACTATCCTATGTTCTCAAGCACAAGTTGCAGTGCAAACAAAAGGGATAAAAATGGACGAGAGGAGTAACACAAGTTACAAACGGAGGAATGAAGGAGAGTGTATCCTGACCTACTGGGATACTGTTTCCTAAACCAACCTCAGTGACATTGAGCTTAGACGACCTAAATATCTAAGACTAGAGCAAGAGAGGATCCAAAGAAGAAAGGAGAGACATGGGCACCACCAAAAAAATGAGTGCATTGTGAACCTAAAGACCAAGGCAAGCATGCAAAACAACCATCCTAAGACACAAACCTAATCTAAAGAACAAGGCAAGCATGCAAAACAACGACTCTAAAACACAAACCTAGTATGTATAGTTAATATGCAATTGTGGAGCTCTCACAAGGGGTTGGCTCAAAAAACTGCAACCCTTGAGAGAAGACTGAGACCTCGCTCTCAGACAGTTGATGAAAAACTGTGTGAGAAGATTTTCAGCAGTCCTTCCAAAAGCATAAAGGAGAAGCTGCAGAAAGCGAGGATCCCTTAGTGCCCTTTCTGTGTGTCTGATTTTCCAAGCTTATGCTTGTGTCGGAATATGAAGCCTCTGAATGCTTAGTAGAAGCTAACACATCCCAAGTCATATCAGCATCCAATTGAGGAATGCTGTTCATTATGTTTTCATCCAACTCTGCCCAGAATTGCTCTGGAGAGGTCGGAGCACTCATCAGAGAGTCGCATTCTGTTCGAGACGATGATCCAGATTCAGCTGAAACCAGCAGTGGAGGACTCGAATTCAAGCCCCTTCCAATCCTGCTCTCTCCACCATCCTGTTTTTGGGAAGAATTCCTCTGTATCGAAGAAACTGCAGCTCCATCTGCTATACTGCTTCTTGGAGCTTGCATCGAACAAGAAACCTTCTCTAGCCCTCCAACTCTGGGACTAGATTGCATTGAAGAAGAAAGCTTCACTATCCCTTCCACTCCTTCGCCTATACTGCTTCTTGGAGCTTGCAACTGATCCGTGGCGGCCTTCACCTTCGACAGAGTCTCGTTCCTGATCTTTGCGAAGCTGTCTTCGGCAAATTGCACCGGGATTGCCTGCAGTTGCCGTGGCAGACCTGTGCTCGACGACCCAGGCTCACCGAATCGACAATTCGCGCCAAAGCCAGGAGAAAGATCTGGCCGAGCTTGTGGAGTGCCTGAAACGGACTGCGGTTGACGAAATATGTGGGGAAAATTCAGCCGTGCGTACTCACCTCTGAGCTTGAACGCTGCTTGATCATACGCCAAGGCGGCCTCTTCCGCTGTATCGAAAGTGCCCAGCCATAGACGGGTCCGATTCCTCGGAAGCCGAATCTCTGCCACCCACTTCCCCCAATGCCGCTGCCTTACGCCCCGATACAACTTAATGGAACGGAAACCCCCGCCTGTTTTATCCTGCTTGGATATCGTGTGCTTCATTGCCTGCCCTCTGGGACTTAGATTCAATGTGTCGCTCCAGAGTCTCATTTGCTGCTGCAGCTGCTGCTGGAAATTCGGATGCAGACACCCTGAATTCTCCTGTTGAGCTTCAGACAAGACCGGGAGCGGGAGCATATGTTGCATATCCCACGCCCGATGTTGCCTTTGAAACTGATCCTGAATTGGAGCAAATTGCACTGGCATTTGCGGATATTGGAACAGCTGTAGGTGCGGCTGCAGCTGTAACAAGTGAAATGCATGCTGTTGTTCAGGTTGAAAGTGTTGGGCGCGCGGTTGAGGGGTCAGAGTAGGAGCAAGTGGTAAGGAGGGATTGTTCCCAATCTGACCTCCAACCGCACCAAAAGAATTGTCGCTGATCCGTTGAGATCCGGCGAATTGCAAAGGTCGGTTCCAAGAGAAAAAGCCCCCGCTACCTCTCAAAAATTGAGGTGGCTCAGATGCCTGAGAGGACTCACCAAGAACAGACCGCTCATCGCTCCAGGGGGAGACACTGAGAACTCCCTGTGTCCGAAGTGCCGCGGCTTTACAACAATCGCCCAATTCGGCATCAGCAGTGGAATCAGTGGACGCGCTCGATGCAGGACTCCCAGGAATCTGCAGCCTGGCGAACGCAGCTTCGTCGTCGACACAATTCGCCTTCGTCGACGGGCCCGCTTCATCTGCAGGAGCCCACGATTCCTGTCGTGTCTCCACATCCTCGAGGCTCTCCAAATCTTCCGCCCATATTTGGAAACGATTCTGAAGAGCGGTAGAGGAAACCGCAGGGCCGCCGCTGCCGTCGTGGTCGGTTCGGTCCATGATAAAGAGCAAAAACCTTCAGAAGCTACAGCTCTATGTACTTAAGAAAAAATGTACAAAACCAAATCGTTACAGGAGCTGAATCCCGCAATGCGCAGGAAGCAAGGAAGGAGGGGAAATTTGTCAGAAGCTGCTCGCTCTCACCTGGAGGGGGGGGGGTGTGAACTATACAAGGGAGGCAAAAAATGTAGCAAATAATGAAGCAAAGGAAGAAAGGGGAGCTGGGGAGGGAGGAGGGGAAGGCTCAAGGAGGGCCAAAAAAATCGCCTTTTGTGAGGAGCCAAGAGAAGGGTGGGTGGAAAGGATGTGAGGAGGCAAGGAACGGATTCCAAAGGACAAAGGGAAGAAGAGAGCGAGCAGCTTGCGGACAAGAAGAAGGGCGTTGTGTGAGGAGCCAGGCCAGGAAGGACTTTGTTGTAATAAGTTGGAAAGGCAGGAAGAGCAGCAGAAGAGAGAACTTAGTAGAGTCATGTGCATGTGTTTAAGAGCAAGCCGGTTTCTCCTCTTTATACCCTCGTTTTTGCTTCCCTCCCCCCTTTCCCTCTCCTCCCTCCGATCCCCATCCTACGTCCCCCTTTCGTATTTACCTCACCCCCCCCCCTTCGTCCCCCCTGCCCTAGTTAATCTCTCCTCAGTCCACATCCCTTCCCTTCCCCTCCCACCCTCGCACGCCTCCTTCCTCCTTCCTCCCATTTTGGTCCCCCCAAATCGAACCCCGCTTCGGAATCGTTCTCCACCTTTTCCACGGCAGTATAATTTTCTTTCGATTTATGGACTGCTTGCTAGGTGGCAACCTTTGATTGGCCATCGAGAGTGCCACATGTGAAGAGGATCCCCCCCTTTACATGCATGCGTCGCTCTTGCATTCGACTGGTCCGTTTTTTCTGGCAGGCCTCTTTAATGATGTAAATCATTCAATTTAACACTCACAATTGAGTCTTTGTTCGTTCTCCTCCCCTCATTCCCTCATTCCATCATCCCATGTGCATGCCAAGCCCCAATGGATTATGAAAGTAGTGCTTCAGTTCACCTTACCTCACAACTCAATCTTTTTCGAACACCATAAATGCAAAAAAAAAAAAGAATGAATCTTTTTAGGTGAGTTCATCATACACCAAGCATTGTTTCTTCTGATGCACATAATCGAGAAATTATTCTTTAACAGTGCGCAAAAATGACTCCACAATTAAACCAATATTTAAAACTGTTACTATCCAAGATCAAATATCAATACAAGGTTGAAGTGATGAACGTTTTTATGGGCCATTTGCATGACAGTTGTAAGAAACTCAGAGGAGATCAAATATGTATACAAGGTTAAAGTGACAAACGTTTTCATGGGACATTTGCATGACAATTGTAAGAAAGTTAGAGCATGCCCCAATTTATTTTTAAAAAAGCCATTTATACGTTTTGTAAACGTAGTATCATAAACAAACACGAACCGATAAGGCCAAAACTTTAATAACATGCAATGATGTATGATACATATATTTTGTTTTCCCAACAAACAAAAACGATGTTGCAATAATAAGACAATTTAATTGACTTTTTATGTTAATTTTCTCTTGTAAATGATGGAGACCAACATCTTTGTAGCATGAAGGGATCTATCCAATTACTTTTTTCTTTAAAAAGTAACGTCTGAGCATTATGTATGTCTATCAAATACATCAATTACAAGAAATTTATTGCGACTTGGATATTTTCTTTGAAATTACATGAATTCTTCCTCTCAAGACACGTGTCATTATAACATTCATGATCTTTGTAAGTGGCATGATGAAGATTTGAATACATGCTAATGATCACCAATCACATTGAAAGGAACCAAAGTCGATATACAAATTGAACAAAATATTGTCTTGATTTCTAAAATGCTCTCTAGTTTGTAGAGGGTGTTAAATAACTTGATTTCTTGGAAGTAAAGTGCTACATGATTAATAATACTTGGTTCTCATTGAGACAGAAACCCAAGGTTGTATAAAGACATGAAAATATATAAGTTCAGAGGCCTTTCAATCAACTACGTAAAGACACCACCATGTTTATCGTCTTTTAAAAATTATCAACCCTATTGAAACTTAAAGTGGATGCTTCATGATGAAAGGAATGCCCTTGATATTGGAACCCATAGATAGCTACATGTTATAAGCATGCTCTAATCATTTAACAAAAACTCTTGTTTTTCAAATATAGAAATATGAATCTTGAGTGCAAGTTAGAGTGTTTGTAACTAAGGAAACTTCTTTACATTTTACAACAATTAGAGGGTTGGTAGCTTAAGGCACCTTCATTATATTTACACCAAATGTCAAGGAATGAAGCGAAAGGATGTGCTTAAATAAGCAAAGGACAAGGAAATGAGCATCAATTTTAATGCGCCATATACGTTGGTGTGAGCGAATGCATAATACATTGGACAACCTAAGCTCATAAGAAAGGGTGTCCATTTAATGATCTAGCCTAAATTGCGGAGCTAAAGTTCATTAATATTTTAAAGTTTCTAGATTTATCTCCATCCATAAGAAGAAGCAAAGGCACAATGAGAACTTTAATTGGGTTCTATGTCTAAGGGGTGGTTAGAACTTAGACTTAGCGAGTTGAATGGTTTTGAATCGTGATGTGGTTAAGCTACCACATCTATAAGCACCAAAATGGGGGAAGATTTGTCTTCAACGGAGCTTGTAGGAAAATTGAAATGGGAAGGTAAAGGGAAACTTCGGCCTAAGCGGTATTCATGATTTGAGAGACCGACAAATTGGAAATTTTTGAAGGTATCGATGCTTTTGACCTTACGGAATAAAATTCGGCAACGTTGATATTTTCGACGCTCCGTAAGTTGTAGGCACAGACATCACGCCTGAAACGTACCACGTGAATTTAAAAAACCTCAAGAGCCTCAGCATGCGACACGTGTAAGCGCATCCCGGTCTGAGCACTGGATCTGCAGCCACGTGTTTTCGATCGGCTCATACCAATGCAACACGTGGAGGCCCTATCGCCTATCACGACAGGATCGACCGCCACGTGTTGAGGACATATCTTTACGTCACCTCCAGGTGCCGGCCAAAACGGGAACAGTGCAGAGGTGTCAGCGTTGGATTGGCTGTACTCAGCGTGGAGCCAAGGTACTAATGAAGTCTGGAGTCTACGTCTTCCGGTGGCAAATAGACGAGGAAAAATATCTGCGCACCCCTCACTTATTTATTTTAGGTGTATTTTTCCAGGCTATCTTTAATGTGCTGTGTTCCCTTCATGCCTATCTAGAGCTCCTCACAATAATTTTCCCACCAGATTTGTTTTATCGCAAAATTCTGTAAGCGGAATTATAGTGCGATCGTGTGATTCAAATTCCATAAAGGCTATAATTAACATTCGGATGAAATTTAGGCCGTGGGATTGCCCCAAAAAAAAACCACGGAAGTACTTATTACGCAATAATGCTGCAGGAAAAATTGCCACCAAAATTGGAAAATTGTGGGTTGACTGGATGCCCACGTTACTCAAAAGCACACGCTCTGTTTTAAAGCGCTGGCTGTCGGACGGCCTGACATAAAGTATTTTTATATCGTCGAGGAATCAGTTACCTAGATGCCCCATTGGTGCTCACAGTACAACTGGGACTGCTGGTACAACGCCTCGCTTCCGCTGACTTGACTATATTGTTCCAGTTGCGCCCTTTGTACCTCTCATGCCCTTTTCTTTTTTCAAGAGTCTTTCTATCACGTGCATATGCATTCACCAATCGGTCTCCAATCTCTCAGATTCTCTCTCCCCCTCTTCCGTTTCATTAATAAACCTTCAAAGGCGTTTCTTGGTGTCGTTTAACAATCCTATGTGGCATTCTTGTGACATCCCTCATTATGTAAACCTCCATTAATTGCATACATTTGTTCTTAGGAAATAGAAGATCAATCTTATTATATCAAGTCAATGACCATACTCACAGCCATCTTTGTATGTTCACTTGCTTGTCCTTTCAAAAAGTGGGCTTTGATTTAATAAAGTAAAGCTTGTGAACTTCCTTTTACAACAACAACAAAGGAAGCAAGCCTCTCTATGTGGTACTATATTTATTTCATGTGTGCTTCAATATGAGTTAAGTACCCTCTTTAAAGAGTTTGCCCTTGTACTTCTCGTTTCAATCATGTCCACTTTTTTTTTCAAAAAAAAAGTACCAAAAGGAGGGGGGTTCAGTCCCTAACTACAAGACCCATTAGTGCGCTGTGCGTGGTGGAAGCAGGTCTTTGTGTAGGGTAAGGCTGCTTGCAACGTAGGTTAAGGGCTATGCCCTCTCTTTGACCAATCATGTCTACTTATGTGTACGGAGAGCATGACCCGTCTACGACGGGTTACAGACCCACTCCGTCGAGTCTCAAGGCGGGATCTGAAAATGTCTCTGACCCCCTCCATCACACACCCACGTGTGCTGTCTCCCCCAAAGAGTGAGAGACATAAATATATGTATAAACTCCATGGTAGCCATATGTCAATACCTAATTATATTTTCTAAGAATTCCAAATTTCTATATTGCTAAAAAAATCTTTAAAAAAATTCTTTTGGCACCAAAAAAATCCTCCTTTTGCCATGCGGAGACTCTCCTTTGCTTGGGACATGGAACTCCCCTTTCCCTGACACACGGTACATTCAAAATAAGAAAATATATAAGATTGAAGAAAACTAAAGACATGCCCTAAAACTACTGAATGGTTTTCAATCTACGCAATGAATTGCTATCCTTCCCAAAGCCTCATCCAAGGAATGACAAGTTTATTACAGTGAGAGTGTCATCTTGCATCTCCATGTGGCCCTGAGGCTACCCTGCAAATCGAGAATCTCAAAGATTTTTAGCCTTGAGGACCGTCACCTCATCACACGTTTTTTGACAATATTGCCCATCTTCGTGTTTTGCTAGAGGCGTGCCTCATTATTTGTGGTAGCTTTGGCTAGTCAAGGCATCTTCTTCCCCATTGGGAATATGGGGTGTGGATGGGCATGGCAGTGGAGGAGGAGGAGGAGGAAGGATAGACGGATGACCTCATATGTTCAAAGCAAGAGGAGGAGGACACATCCAAGACGCCCGTAGTGGGAGGCCCTAACAAGCATGAGTGTCACACTTAAGCAAGGGAGAAGTGAGACTGTTGAGCAAGGAAGGAGCAACACTAAAAATTACTCTCTCTCTCTCTCTCTCTCTCTCTCTCTATATATATATATATATATATAGTCAAAGCAAGAGGAGGAGGACACATCCAAGACGCCCGTAGTGGGAAGCCCCAATAAGCATGAGTGTCACACTTAAGCAAGGGAGAAGTGAGACTGTTGAGCAAGGAAGGAGCAACACTAAAAATCTCTCTCTCTCTCTCTCTCTCTCTCTCTCTCTCTATATATATATATATATATATAAAACTAAACACTCAACGTAAAAGTATAATAAATATCTTATGTATAATATGAATTCTCTCTCTCTCTCTCTCTCTCTCTCTCTCTCTCTCTCTCGTGTGTGTGTCATCATTGCCACATCATTTGTTTGATCTTTTGCGTAGTCTACAAATATTTCTATGTGTGTGTGTGTGTGTGTGTATGCGCACACATGCACGTTGTGTCATTGTAATGTCAACTATTTTTTTTTTTTTGCGCAAAAAAGTAGTGCTAGTTATATTACTTGAAAGCGAGAGTACAAGAAGGCCTGAAGGCCAGCGGGATGTAATCACAAAACAGATTCAGCCCGAGAAGTCAAAAAGCTAAATACAAGCCTCCTAGGGCATAATCATCGGGGAGTGGACAAACAGCCACAGTGGAGGGGCGTAATGCTACTGAAGACTCTGAGTGGAGTGCTAGAAGAATAACTCCCGGTGATCCCAGTCGTGAAGGAAACGTCGTCTCTTTTCCTTCCCTGCTCGGGACTCTCCCTGTATCTGATCCCCCTAACCCTTGAGTGTGTGAATGATCGTGCTCCAGATATCTGCTAGGGTATGAGTAGTAGAGGTAGTTTGAGCTCCTACAGTCTGCGTGCATTTGGAAGTCCAGATATGCCAGCCTGCGATGCTCCCTATGATCTCCCAAACTAGGTGTCGAGGTAATGCTCCTGCATCTGTCTCTGTCAGATGCCAAGGGAAGCTGCCCATGTAAGCCCAAGTGGCCTGCATGATGAAAAAGACGGGATCCTGTCTAGAGAACTCATAGGCCAAGTGATGCCCCGGCTCAGGGCTGCACCAACAAACAGCTCCCCAAGTGATCGGCTTGGGTGTAGCCCTAGCTAAGATCCCCATGATTCCCTTCCAAACCGTCTACGCATGCGAATAGCTCCAAAGGCAATGCTTTAGGGTCTCCTCCTCCTGAAAGCACATCTGCCAATGCCCCTCTTGCCCCATCTGTCTCAGCCAGCTGCCAACTGGAAGCCCCTTGTGTACCACCATCTAAAGGAAGTAGGAGATCTTCCTTGGACGCCAGCTAGCCCAAAGAGTCTTCCAGAAAGTGCGAAGAAAGACCAAGGATATCCCCTGGGCATACCAGCTATGTGCCTGTGTGGGTAGCCCACGCTGGAGAGCCCCAAGAGCACGCCGACCCGTGCGTGCACTGTAAGAAAAGAAGGGGCTGGGGTTCTCTGAGGTCTCCGATGGTGGCCAACGCCACTCCCTTGGGTCCCACTCCACCTCTGACAAGGAGCGGCCCTCCCAAATCCAGAGTCTCCAATCCTGGTCCTGTATAATCAGGGGGTCTATATGCCACGTCTTCCCTTGCAGCCCTACAATGCGAAGGCGCTGCCAGGGAAGCTGGGGGTTGATCATGGCCTCTCTGCTCTGTAGGCGACTGTCATCAGTGATGGAGAAGAAGTGTACCGAAGAGTCCGAGAAGAGGCCTGCCACCACCAAAGGAATGCCTCGTGGAGTGAACTGTCCGAGCCACCTCTCATCTCCCGGGAAGAGCTGTTTGGTGTCTACGGGAATCCTCCAACCTGTAGGGATGGCAGCATCAATCTCCGCTCGCCGAGCCTGGATCCCACGAGCCATACCTACTGCTACTGCTAGAGCTCGCCTGGACTCAGCTGACTGTAGACGTCCCTCCAAACCCGGAACGAGCGTGCGGGCCCACGCGCCCAGAGCGCCCAAGGGATATGGGATCTCTCTCCGAGCTGACGACCTGTATCATTTGTCACCTGGCTACTCCAGATTAAGGGCTGTCTGTCTGTCTCCTCTCGGCAGCTAGGAGGGACCTGGGAGAGGCTGTGTCGCAACTTCCTCTAGACTAAAATGAGGCTACGGAGGAAGGGGGAGCGGGGCTGAGTCAAATGTGATGAAGTCAAGAGCCATCGGATAGAAGCCTGCCAAACACCCCCTAACTGGGGGGTACACCCACTGAGACCATGCTGTAGCAAGAGCTTCCACGTTTGTCCTCCTGGGGTCAGGCCGCGGATGACTAGCTTGCCAAGAAGTGCCTGACTCTGAAGCTCTGGATCTATGATGCTGAGGCCGCCCTCTGACTGGGGGAGAATGACCGTCTGCCAGGCGACCCTAGCTCTGGTGGTGTCGGAGCCGTCTAAACCAGACCAAAGGAAGTTCCGCACCAGTCTCCTCAACTGGGCTACACAAGACCTCGAGAAACACCAGCAAGAGGCCACATACCAAGCAGTGGCAAGAAGGACCTGGTTGACCACAAGGGCCCTACCTGCCAAGGAAAGTCGAGCCATGCTCCTGAAAGCAAGCTTCCGTCGTATGGAGGCTAGGACCGGCAAGAACTGCTGAGCCGGTGTGATGTCCAGGCCTACCTGGAATCCCAGGTAACGTGTCGTCTGTCCTCTAGGGATCCAATGAAACCCCAGGAAAATACCCCACTGTGAGCGCCCCAGATCCGTAAGAAAACCAACTGACTTATGCCAATTGATTTTCGCTCCAGCCGCAAGGCAAAACATCTCTAGGGACAGTCTCACACGCTCCAGTGACTCGACATCTATAGGGCTGTGTTGTCTGCATACTCGAAGTCCAACAGCTCGGCATCCTCTCGAATAGGGAGACGCATCCCGCGAAGACCAGTGGTGCGAGCTCGAAGGAAGTGTGTCATGGCCTCCACAAAAAATAGGAAGAGGTAAGGCACTAATGGACAGCCCTGACGTACCGAGCGCTCAAGTGTGAATCTCTCCCCCATCCTGCCGCTAATGATAACCCGACTGGAGGCCAATCTGTAAAGGCTAGCAATACCTCTAATCCACTCGTCCGGGAAACCGAACCGAGCGAGTGTACCTTCCAAGAAAGACCAGTCTACCATGTCATACGCCTTCTCGAAGTCGAGAAGGAGTATGGTAAGGTGCTGTCCACTGTGCTGGGCCCATTCCGTCGCCTCTAAGAAAGTGAAGATGTTGTCCAAGATGCTGCGATCTTGGACAAAACCAGTCTGGGTGTCGTGAATCAGATCGTGTAGTAGGGGGCGGATGCGACTGCTGATCATCTTGGCGAGGATTTTGTAGGCGGTCGGGAGGAGGGTGATTGGGCGCCACTGTCTAATCTCCTGGCGGTCCCCCCCTTTGGGGATGAGGCAAATCAGGCCTGTTGCAAGGCTCTCTGGCATCTGCCCGCTGGAGAAGATGTGCTGGAAGGCTGCGAGCAAGGGCCGGTGGATCTGCTCCCAAAAGGTGGTGAAGAAAGCTCTAGAGAGGCCATCCTCACCTGGGCATTTATGCCCATCAATAGCACTCACCGCATCTTGCATCTCCGCAACTGTGAAGGGTGCGAGAAGGGTATCGCTCATGCTGGGCTGCACGAGTCTCGGTATAGTATCCACACCTCCTCCCTGCAAATGCAACCGCGAGGGTCTGGGGGCTCCTGCTGGAATAAAGATCTGTAGAAGTCTGTTGCTAAATCCCGGACCTCATCTGGATCTGTCCTGACACTACCATCCTTCGCCCTAAGAGAACGGAGCTGTTCCCCTGCTGACCTCTGTCCATGAGTCCTGAAGAACTCCCTGCACATCCTGTCGCCTTTCCTAGCCCAGAAGGACTTGGAAGCATGAAATGAAAACTCTGAGCGACGCTGGGTGATCTCCTCTAGCATGGCCCGGGCCCGAACCTCCTGCTGTCTGAGCTCCTCAGAGCCTGGAGAAGACTGCTGCATCCTCTGAATCGAGGCGAGGTCACGCCTGAGACCCCTCTCCCGCGCCCAACACCGCTGTCTGACCTGAATCGCCTCCTGCTTGCAAATGCGGCTAGACTCATCAAGTGCCTGAGCTACCTGTGCTGCCATATCCCTGGTAGGGTCCCACTCCTACTCCCATAGGTCCACTATCCTGCTGTGAACCGCTGCTCTAGTGTATATGGAATCTGGGATCTGGCATGAACGTGGAGGTGAGGACTGAGAGGCCGAGTCCAGGACTAGGATGACTGGGGCATGGTCTGAAAGTGTCGTCCCTGGAACCAATCCTGACTCTCCTCCTTTGCCAAGCACCCAATCACTGACATAGAAACGGTCCAGTCTCTCCAGGAGTTTGCCTCCCTCCCTCCTGTAACCCCAAGAGAAGTCCAGACTCCCAGGCCATCTACGAAAGGAAGGCTCGCTCCAACTGTCCCGGCCTCCAACTGCAAAGAGGAAGGAGTCCCAATCTTCCTGCTCTGCCTGAGCTATACCGAGGAACTCTGGGCCCCTTCCCTGCTGATCCTCTAAGGTCTCAAGGTTGTTGAAGTCCCCTCCTACAATCCAAGAGTCCATCTCTGGTAATAGGTCTGTCAAGGATCTCCAAAAAACGGATCTATGCTGAGATCAATCGGAGCATAGATATTGAGGATGCCGATGCGGGATCCCTCAATATGCAAGCCCACCCAAAGCGCACGTCCTGGGATCAAAGTGCAAGAACCAAACACATGCTGAACTAGAGAAGCGTCGATGGAGGTACAGACACCTCCGCTTCTCCCCTACTTGCCAATCGAAGGTTCCCAATAGGTGTGGGAGCGTCCTTTGAGGACCTTCCCACAAATACTAGTTTGTGAAGCCGAAAGCTTGTGTTCCTGTAGTAGGAGCACATCTACCTTTCCCACCAAAGCTGGCTGGAGCTCCTGTCTGAGCACCATCTTCCTGGGGCCACGGGTGCCTGATGAGTGGAACCCGTTGACATTCCAAGAGATAATGCGTAAACTCATGAGGAGGGAAGGTGGGCCACAAACAGCTGTTTGCTTGCGGTCGAAGTTGAAGTGGTCGGAGGATGTCCTGTGTGGAGACGAAGGCGCTTCTGTGAAGGTTTCGAAGGAGAGGCCGGATCATCGGACCCATCCTCTAAAACCTTCAGCAGAGGGGAAAGGCCTTTCATCCCGTGGTGGTAAGCTCTCTCTAACCAGCTCGACGCCTCTGCCAAGGAAATGCTGTAGAAGCCTGCAACCTTTGAAGTCCTCCAGGGGCGAAGCCCTTCCGCGTAGGCCCACTCCAGCGGTGGTCTGATAATGACCAGGAGTTAAAAACGTGTGGCGCTGTGGCGCCAACGCAGACGAACATCGCCCTCCTGCCACTGCTGCTGAAGAAGCTCCGCTGCTCTGCTACCAATCCAGTCCTACACCTGCTCCTGGGTCTGGTCTCGTATCGTCTCCCAAACATTTTCATTCGTCCATTGCTCATTCCCTTCACTGGAGATAGTGAAGGAATAGCTAGGACCATCGTGCGGAGCTAGGATGGACACCTTACCCTCCGCTCCCTTGCGGAGGAAGAAGATGCTGATGTCTAGGCATGCGGGAAAGGAGCCAATACCCGCTACATCCAAGTAGTCCCAAGGACCTGCTCGGTAAAACTCCAATGGAAGAGCTCTAGGAGCAGCCCTTGGGCTTGGGGACGAAGATGAGGAGTCTGAACCGGAGGGAGGGGTGCTGGCCACCTGTGGGGAAAGGCCTATCCCCGCCGTCGAGCTCGGAAGGATAGACGAGGGTGAGGTCTGTGCAGGCTTCGGGGCTAAAGGTGGCACACGTGGGGGGGGGTTCCTTCTGGGTCATGCTCGAGGAAGAGGGTGGAGCGGAAACCACTGGTGCGGGGGGTGATCCTGGAGGGGGGGGTGGGGGTCGGAGAATCGAGGAAGGGGGAGGTGGGGGAGAGCGGGGTGAGGGATGAGGGGAAGGCTGGCTGACCTTCTCCTTTCCTTTCTCCTTCCCCTTACTGGGCTGCTGATGAGTAGGGATCATCTGAGGGGGCTGGGAAGGTTTTTTGGGGCCTGTCTTGTTGCCCTTCCGTTTTCGTTTGACTTCCGTCCAGCCTTCCCCTTCGAGAGGGGATGTCGCTGACTGGAGCGGAGTATCCTGAGCTGCCTGAACGGGGGTCTTCTGGGAATCTGTACCCGTGAAGCGAGGACAAGAGCGAGCCTGGTGCCCGAAGCCATGGCATCTTAGACACTGGTTTGGGCGACCAGTGACTAGAATGCGCTGTGTCACCACACCTGTGTCTGTCTCTATCTCGAACTCCGACGGGATGCTTTGTGGATCAAGGACTGCCACTTTGACACGTGGCCCCTTGGGTTGCCGCCGCATCAACGTAAGTGTCCTACATAGGCCAACCAAAGTGCGCCCCTAGGTCCTTGATGATCGGGCGAAGCTCGGTTGCGAGACCTGGGAAGATAAGGGTAACTGGGTTTCGAGGAATGCGAAAGCGGGAGTCGAAGTCCGCTACACTGAATCCCCTGTACCAAGGGACCATGAGGATGATCTTCCCACCCACAGAAGTAGGGGATCGCCTGACTATGTCGCTCGCAGCCTGTGCTGAGGAGAGCTTAAGCCAGAAAATGCCATGTCCCATGAGTGCCACCTCCTCAATGTGACTGTCCTCGAGGTAGAGGGTGGATTGCAACCAATCCCTGATGTCTGCTCGTGAAGGAGAGAAGCCAATGACCCTCCCATAAACTGATGTCTGGGAGAAGTCCGTGGCGGCCTGCTTCACCAAGGAGACCTGGTGCTCTGTCAAAGTAACGCGATAGGCTGGTGGAGGGGGGGGGTCCGTCTGGGCCACCGGTTCCGGGCACATAGCCGCCATATCGCTTGACTAATTGCGAATCCCGAGGCAGGTGAAGGGAAAAGAAGAGGGGGGTGAGAGGTAAGGGGCTAAGGGTGGAAGAAGGTGGGCGGGGACAAGGGGTGGCCAAAAAAAAAAAAAAAAAAAAGAAAGAAAGAAAGAAAAAAAAAAGCGAGGACTAAGGGTGGTGAGGTGAACTGAGGTGAGGTGAGCGGAGCGGAGTGGTGTGAGGCGGGTTGGGTGAGGTGAGCGTAGTGGACCGGGGTGCGGTGAGTGGAGCGGGGTGAGGTGAACGGAGCGGGTGGGCGGGGTGGAGCGGAGAGAGGGGGGTCGAGGCGGGAAGGGCGAGGTGAGTGGAGCGGAACGGAGGGAGGTGGGATGGGGTGAGGTGAGTGGAGAGGAGAGGAGGGAAGCGAGACGGAGCAGGATGGAATGAGTGTGGCGAGGAGAGGGGGTGGTGGTAGCGACGAGCGGAGGAGTTGGCGGAGAGGGGGAGAGCGTAGCGGAGAGGGGGGGCGAAGACTGCACGGTAGCAGTTGACGGAGGGAGGGAGAGGGCCGCGCAGGTAGCGAGGGGGGGGTAGACGGGGAGCGAAGGGGGAGGGAGCTTGCAGTTAGGACACGTAATACAATTGTAGCCCAAGATGAGCGGAAAGCTCAAATTTTCTCAAATGGGAATTAATGTCAACTAAATTAATCTTACCAATGTTAAAATGTCCTCATGCAGGAGGACTAATCTATTGATTTGTATTGATGGTGGAAACTGAATCTAAGATCTAGAGACATTCGAAGTTCTATCTTAGTTCCAGTTACTTACATATTATGGTCTAGTATCCTTGATTGATTTTGTGAATAGCTCTGCTTATTTTTTGGCGGCATGTTCTTGGCCTCCATGCCATGTTCTAGAGTTCTATCTCAGCTCTAGTAACTATACATATTATGGTTTAGTATCCTTGATCGATTTGGTACTTTTGTGCATAGCTCGCACCCATAACTCCATCAAGGTTTTTGTATGCACATTTAGTGACACAACTCCATTGAAGTTGCTAGTTTCATTCTCCACTATTTTGATAGTTATCAGTGGTGTGGTATGGCCACATACGTAGCTTATCCTCATCTGCTCCAAGATAACGCCATAGTCCAAAGGCACACTTCGATTCTTGTGCCCTTCAATGATGCTCTCCAATTTTGACCAAGATTCTGACTCCAATGCACTAACATTTTGTTTTGGCACATGTCCATCATAAATAGTGCCCCATCATTAGTCTTTGACAATACAATATCATCAAGATGCATGCCACTAAGGCTAGATTTTGGACCTTATCATCAATCTGGATCCTCTTCCTAACTTTCATTAGCAATCTATTTGCATATCAATAGTCTAAATTTTCATTTTGGTTTTCTTCACAGCTTTTAGATCTAGTTTTATATATTCAATATTTTCTATTTATTTTTGAAAATTTGAGGGCACATTCCCGAATTTCAATCTCAGATCCATGTTCACTCCTAGATCCAGAATTCCATGTCATTCTTAGATTCTTAATTTTGTATTTTGATGTTCATTCCTAGATTAACCAACTCATTCTAGATATTCATTCTAGATCATAGACTCTAGCTCCGTGTCAACACATCTCGAAATCCAACTCCACATCAGCACATTTGAACTCCAATTCCATGTCAATGCATTGAACTTCAATCCACATAATCATACCCAAATCTCGACACATCTATTTCGAATCTCAAACTACACATCCCAGATTCCATGTCACGAGTCAACTTCTAGTGCATGTCAGCACATCCGTACACACTACCATTTGGTGCAGTCCTCGAATTCCACAGCATCAATACCAGACTACGGCCACATCAACAAATTTGATGAGGCATAGTGAATGGCTGTAAATCCATCATATTTCAGCCTATCCACAGGATATCTAGCTCTGGTAGACCTGCGCAAAATAGGCTCACTTTCAGGTGCTCTCAAAAAATCCCTAGTCTTCCTTACTCCAAGTGTAACAACAGAAGGAATACCCAACTCATCATCAATGCTCTGTTCTGAGCCACTGGATTCACCATCCACATAAGAGTGACCTGCATTCACATCAAACATGGGCTGATCTACCTTCTCTTTTCCTTTTCGTGATACCTGCATACCACTATCTGCATTGCTTTGAGGAGATTCTCCTGATCTCAATCTGCTTGTCCATGGCGAAGTATGTGAACCACTGCTAGAGGACACTATAGGTCCACTAATATTTTGTGATTGCTGCTGTGAATTCTGTGCATCTACATCAATCATCACATTTACTAGTTTATACCAATTGCTCATCTCATAAAAAACAACATCTCTGCTCACTGTAAACTTATGAGTAGAAGGGTTATAGCATCTATACCCTTTCTGCTGTGCAGAGAATAACCAATAAAGATGCACTTCTCAGCTTTTGGATCCAACTTGGACCTCAACTCATCTGGCACATGAACATAGGCAATGCAACCAAAAATTTTCAAATGAGAAATATCTGGTTTCCTACCAGTATACATCTCCTTTGGCATCATGCCATGTATTGCTGCAGTGGGAGTCTTGTTCATTATGTAAACTGCTATAGCAACTGCTTCAGCATAATAATAATCTAGTAGGTCTTTTTCATTTAGCATGGCCCGAGATACCTCTCCAATATGCCTGTTTTTCCTTTCTGCAAGTCCATTTCGCTGTGGGGTATGACTGCATGAATATTGCTGCTTTATGCCATGCTCCTGCAGGAACCTTGCAAACTCATTTGAGAGGTACTCTCCCCCTCCATCTGACCTTAGGCATTTTATTTGCAGGCCTGTTTCTTTTTCAACCATAGCTTTAAAAGCTTTGAAGTGCCCAAACACTTCACTTTTCTTTTTCATAAAATACACCCAAACTTTTCTACTGTAGTCATAAATAAAAGTGACAAAATAATGACAGCCTCCAATAGATGTAGCTTTAGTAGTCCACACATCAGAGTGGATTAATTCCAATCGCTTCTTACTCTCTTGAACATGCCTAGGAAATGGTTTCCTTGCTTGTTTTCCAAATTGATAGGCTTCACATACCTTATGCATTTTTGCAACCTTGAATTTAGGCAATCCTGCAATAGTATTTTGGGCCTGCATTGATTTAAGTCGCTGTACATTAACATGACCAATGTGTTTATGCCAGATATCAATATTTGCAACTACACCGGTCCCATGTTCAAACATTGCTGCACTCAATTCAGGCATGTCCGCATCCAACGTAAACATCCTACCCTTCTTCTTTCCTTTTGCTATCAAGCAACCATTATTTTTCATATCCTCAACAAAGCATCCATGAGGATTAAATCTGACCTGCAAGCCCTGCTCAACCATTTGACCAACAGAAACTAGGTTCTTGGTGATGTTCGGGACATGAAATACATCAGACAGGTATGTATGAAAAATGGCGCACGTACTAACGAAATACGCATGTGGACTTATCTGTTGGGGATGCGACCTCTTTGGCTCCCCCAGCCTCTAGAGTTACCACGTCCTCCTCCAAAGGACTGGTTTTCTTGAGTTTGCTGCATATTCTGATTTCTACCACGGCCTCCAGATCGGCCTCCTCTACCTCTGCCTCTACCTCTTCTAGCATTTGAGTAGAAGACAGTTTCTTTTGAAGTTCCTACTGAAGAAGATGTACCACCATTTCTTTGCTCTTCAAAAATTAGAAGAACAAACAATTCCTCAAAATTAGGAAATTTTTCACGGACGGCAATGGATGTCCGGAAGTGTGCATAATCCTTTCCTAGACCATTTAAGGTCATATAAACTAGATCATCATCTTCCACTGGCGA
This sequence comes from Dipteris shenzhenensis, assembly GCF_047967505.1. Taxonomy (NCBI): domain Eukaryota; kingdom Viridiplantae; phylum Streptophyta; class Polypodiopsida; order Gleicheniales; family Dipteridaceae; genus Dipteris; species Dipteris shenzhenensis. Next base: position 23,225,819 of record NC_141611.1, read on the forward strand.
CCCAATGGAAGCAAGTGCATCTACAATTTTCTTCACCTTCATGTGGTAGTCATTGATGCTCATATTTTCTCTCTGCACATTATGCAACTCCTGCTTGAGCTGCATTTTCCTGGCTTGCGCATTTGTGCTGTACATTTTTGCCAAAGTATCCCATGCCTCCTTTGGCGTACTTGCATCCTGAATATGCACAATCATAGAGTCTGAAATACTGATAGACAGCCAATACATAACTTTTTTGGCTCTCTCATGCCATCCTTTAAATGCCTGCATTTCCTGTTGATTAGGAACATTAGGAAGAACTGGTTCTTCTTCATTTCCTGTAATGAACTCCCAATAGCCTTTTCCCATAAGGAAATTCGTCATTCTAAACTTCCATTCTTGGAAGTTGTTCTTGTCAAGCTTTTCAGTGACAATCTGTGAAAGAGAATCAGATGCCATTACAGAACACTGCAAAATATTTTGTCACTACAAAAAAACATAGCTTCTGCCTCACAAGAGCAAATCTGCAAAACTGATGAAAGTGGTATTTGATCTCACAGTCACTTCCCAGTATCAACAGGTAATAAGGATGATTCTGTAACTCCGAGTATCTCTACGCATAGGCATACGATGCAATTTCTGCGGTAACTTTTGACCAACCTGCAGAGCAATGGTTGCACAGCAAAAACAGGGCCTTTTTCTCAGTGCTTGTGGAGAGCTTTCGCCTCCAAAAGGGGCCCCGAAATGGCCTCGAATCAAAAAAATAAAGTCACCAAGGGCTTTGCCCTTGCTCGTAGCATATACTGCCCTCTCACCACACCACGAAGGGCGTCTCAATCTGAGATAGTGCACTCTTGCACTTCCGGTTGTGCTGCCTACAGAGATTTTCTCCCAAACTCGAAAAAGGAAAGCAACACTGGTCCTCTTACCAGGACACCGCGAAGTTGGTTTGCTTTCTTGAGCTCCTTACCACGAACCAGGTTCTGATACCATGTGAAGATAGTGGGAGAGAAGGAAGGAAGCTCACTTGTGACTTTCTCACACACACAATGGGGGAATACACACAAAGGTGGAGGCTGAAAACAGTTTTCCTCTTCTTAGTTGTGAAAGCCGAAAGAACTCTAGTACAAAGAAATAGGAGAACCCTATATGTGGGTCTCAAACCAAACTCAGCTAAGTAAGGTGGCATACTAACTGAGACACGAACTAGAGTACATAAGGATAGCTGTCATCTAGCTATTATTCATGGGCGGTGTACCAACCGCATCTGTAGCTAACAAGTTGGTGACATAAATGCACAATGGTCACCCTGGAATATCACGAGTGGAGCTCGATATCTCAACACATGGATCTATGATATCCAACTTCGATAGATGCAAATCAATATAGACACCATTGGAGGCCTATTATGTGGTCGATTCCCTAAAGTATTTTCATTATTTTCTTTTTGAGTCATTGCTTCCAAAATGGTCAAAAGACCTTGTTCCAAGCCATCCTTCCTCTTTAAAACTTGGACCATAGCACCTTGTTGCATTTTGACACTTGTATTGTTTTAGTTTTAGTGCCAATGCCTTGTTTTAAAGCCGTCCTACCTTTCGTTATATCAAGCTAATGATGCCTTCTTGTTTCTAGGCCACAGTTCCTCCATCACTTCATCTTTAGTAGCATGTCTTAGAAAAGGACCATCCAATTGAGCCTCTTCAATTCGTTTATAGGCCATTGAGCTATGGGAAAAGGCCTCAATGCACAAACATTTGCTAAAAAAGGTAGAGCATGAAAGCTCTGGCATTTTTCAAAGGAACAATTTTCCGTTCAACTCTACAACAGAGTTGGTTTTCCTTTCTAGAAGGACTACTTCATCCAACATGTTTGAGTGCATTTACAAAACAAATTTGTTTCGAGAAACAAAAATGACAAAGTGAGCAGATTAAGAGGTAGCTTTAATTTGAACAAATAAAGGATACATTGAGAAGGTTGAGCATAAGCCCCACAGAAGCAGCTCAATTTGGAGAAACATTGTATTTTATGTGCCTAAGTCCCATAGTGGCTACACTATTTTAGTAGGCATTATTGCATCCATAGATATTGCAAATTTGTAATCACAACTTCAACTGCTCATCTTTTAGCAATTTATGAATGCACACAATTTATCATTCTTTCTACTAGCAATTCTTTGCAAGTTCTTTACAAATTCATCCATTTTAGAGACCAAGACGATTATCTGGTCATGATATTAGAAGAAATCCATGCTTGAAAAGAGCAACAATGGTAGGATATCATAGCTAAAGGCTACGGAATCGTCCACTGTAGAAGCGTGTTACTTTATGCTTTATTACCACATTGCTTATGGTAGCAACCTCTAGATCAAGAAAGTCTGACATCCATAATGATGAACAATTATTATATGCTTACATAGATTTGACTCCAATTTTTAATCATCCAGGTTTGCAGAAAAGTCCTCAACACAAGACCCATCCATCTCCATTCGATTTTGGAGATTTAAACCATACTGTTTGAACAAGCCTTCTGAAAAGAGTTTTCATTGGAAAATGAATTAAAAGAGTGTGGGAGGGTTGGGACAATTGCAAAATGGGTAAAAACACTCTAGTCCAGTACATAGCAAACTATAAAGGAGGCATTCCTTAAGCTGAAGGGAATTGATGAATTCCAAAAGATAAGGGGTTTCATGAGAGGTCTTAAAGATACTTATAAGGTTGAGGTGAAAAGAAATTCTCCTAAAACCTTTGAGGAAGCCATTAACTATGCCCAAATATACAGTGATACGATGGGGAAATCCAAAGTTGGAACTTCACAGTAAACATGTTTTGTTCCTAGGTTCAACAAATTTCCCAATTTGAAAAGGAATTGGCACTTTAAGAAGGAGGTTCCTCAAGCACCACCTAAGAAACCTCAAACATAAAATTATCCTCTCTTGAAGAAAGATCATTATGAAAGGGCCAGGCAAGGATTAATGAGCTCTTTGATCAATTGCAAGGGGAAAAATATTTTACTAAAATTGATTTGAGGTAAGGATATCATCAAGTACATATTAGGGACGTGGATGTCCCTAAGACATCATTTCATACTAGATATGGGCATTATCAATTTAAAGTAATGCCATTCAGATTAACAAATGCTCCAGCAACTTTCATGACACTTATGAATAGTGTCTTAAGGCCATAATTAGGAAAATTTGTTGTAGTATTTTCAGCTGATAACCTTATTTATAGTAAAACAAAAAAAAAGCATTTGGAACATTTGTGAAAAGTGTTCCAGCTGCTTAGAGATCATTCACTCTTTGCTAAAGAATCCAAATGTGAATTCTTTGCAAAAGAAGTGAAATACTTGGGACATATAATATCCCAAGAAGGGGTGTGTATGGACCCTGAAAAAGTAAGGGCTATATTGGAATGGCCACATCCTACAAACCTAGAAGAATTATATATATTCTTAGGTTTGTCCAGATTCTATAGGAGATTCATCCAAGATTATGCTAAGATTGTTGTTCTGATGACGGACCAGCTTAAGGGGAAGGGAAGCATCTTCATATGGGATGAACCTCAAAAGAGAATTTTTGAAATATTAAAAGTAGCTATAGCAGTAGCTCCTGTCTTAAAAGTAGCTATAGCAGTAGCTCTTGTCTTAAAAGTATTGGGCCTCCAAGATTATGTATTGAAGTGCCAAAAATGCCAGGTCAATAAGACTGAACACCTTAAGGTAGGAGGTCTCCTACACCCATTGGAGATTCCATCTGGCAAATGGGAAAGCATCTCCATGGATTTTATTGTGGGATTACCTAGGACACAGAGGGGGCACAACTCTGTGTGGGTAATTGTGGATCGCACCTAAATCTTCAGAATATCTAAAGATAGGTATGTTACAAATTAGCCTTACCTAAGGGATGTAGAGTACATTCAGTTTTTCATGTTAGTAGGCTAAAAAGAAAATTAAGAGATGATGATAATCTCATTGGAAATGAAGTCCTAGTTGAATTGATTGAACTTGCATCTTTACAACACAAACCAAAAAGAATTTTAGATAAACAAGAAAAAAGAACACGACATACTATATGGTAAGAATGTTTGGTTAAGTGGAAAGATAGATGTGAAGAGTGTTCAACATGGGAAAGAGTAAGCATTCTCTAGAGGAGGTTTCCCAATTTTGTTTTTGAGGACGTAAACATTTCTTAAGGGGAAGGGAATGTTACGTCAACTATAACACCGTGACCATAGTATAAGGCAGGAAGTGAGAGAGCTTGGTAGCACTTGCATTAGTAGGGCCTAAAGGGCTTGGGTCTAGCATCATGCCTAGGCCTAAGCATTTATGAGAGGTGCATAGGGCAATCCAAGAGAGGACTAAAAAGAAAGAAGTCCCTTGTGGGACATGTGGCACCAAAGCCATAGGCCAAGTGGCAAGTGCTCACAGCAAGGTGGAGGACTCTGGAAGGAGAGATCCACATGGAAAGTGTGAGAAGGAGGGAACTAGATCAAAGAGTTCATAGAGGAAAAGTGGAGCTCACAGAGTCCGCGGTTGGGTGGAACTTTGCGAGGAAGAACTCTATATTTCAAAGGTTGTATCACTTCCCCCCTTGCTCCATATATATTCTCCTTTCATTTTTTATTTCATGGGATCACCTCCTCAGTTGCTTTGCTACGCCCTCTACCTGTTAGTTGCACCCTTTGTACCCACGTCTTTCTATCTCTCTTTGTTTGTCTCCTTTGCCTCTATTGGAGTTGTTCTCTCCTTCCAAGCTACACCCTATTCATCTAACCTATGTTGGAGTTTCATCTTTTTGTTGTGACCTCTATTTCTGTATCTTCTCCTTATTACAAGCTCTACATTACCCTACAAGCATGGTGAGGACCAAAACTATGTGAATGTTCCTCAACATAAAACATGCATTGGATGAGTAGATTCCTAACCTATAGATTGAATGACTAGATAGTCATGAAAGGATTTGCCACACATACTCTTCCAAAGAGCAAGAGAGCTTATGTTTTGCATGAGTGAAAGGGACAAATCTTTGAAGTTAAAGTTTGGGAAGCAAGGATGGCTTGCAAAGTTGCAATATCTCTGCATGGGAAAGGACATGTGCATGCCTTCATCAATCTATCTAGGATATCATTACATTACAAGTCTTTGTCCATTTGGAAATTTTATGTTGATTTTGAAGAGAACTTATTCATGGTAGATGTATTCCCTTTGAAAAGTGAGGAGTGGGAACCAATCAAGTCTTTCAAACACTATATTAGAGAATTTGGGAATCTCCCAAGTCCCACTTTCAAATAAGGAGTTAAGATTCAACCATGTGGCTGAAAGGGAAACTTGGGAGGATTACCCAATATAGTGTTTAGGGTAGATTCCACTTTTAAGTAAGAGGTTAAAATCTTAACATGTGGCCAGATTAGGGGTTCCCAAACTATTTGAAAATTCCCTAATATAGTGTCTTCATATGTAATTTCATTGCCATTCATTAGGATTTAGGTAAGCAAATGCATGCTAGAGAGAAGCATTCATCTTTGCAAAAGATAAATGTGTATCAGTATAATGCAACATAAATTATTCCAAGTATGGTATCAAGCTATGGAGATCTTTAAAGCGTTGCACACCACAACCTCAAGATGGGAACTATAGAATGGTAGGCTCAAGGACATTGCAATCTACAAGGATAATCTCACAAAGGATGTGGACATGGCCATGAAGTTCACATTTGGCTCCAAAGGGGCAAGGTTATCCAAGTTTATGCCTCTACACATTTTGTTTCTTAGTTTTAGAATGTCCACATACATAGAACAAAAACTATGTGGTCATGAAGCATTTACATGAAAACGCTCTTAAATTTTTGCTTGGGGTGAATTGGGTAAAGAAGTTAGGTGAACAAAATGTAGATGCCTTTCCAATGTGGTTGTTGGACCACCTATTTGGTGAGCTTTTTGAGGCGAGTTTTTTTTGTTCATGTTATATATAGCTGCAATCCCAAAACATTCAAATGTTTTTCCATTATGAAACATTATATCTAGCTACAACTGCTGGCTATTACCACACACAAAAGTTATTTACAATATCCATCCATCAGGTCATGACAATAGTAATTCAGCTACTATGCACATATGGACTAAGTTGAACAATTTCCTACTCTCCATCAATTGGATTATGTGTTAAGTCAGAAGGGGATGCTTGGTAGCAGTACTAGCAAATATATATTTTTAAGTATCAAAATTTTTATTCAGACCTATACCAACACTTTGAACTGCACCAGTAGCATAAATTTTCCACTTTTAGATTAACATCCATAATTGGTCGATTGTGTCAAATCAGAAGGGGATGGTTGGTAGTAATACTGACAAATTTAAAATTTCAACTATCAAAAGATTTAAATGTTTTATTTAGACCTATACCAACATTTTGAATTGCACCAATAGCATACATTTTCCACTTTTGTTTTTTGGCATTTCATGCAAATTCAAGAAACTTCTACAACTCTATGCGACTTTCATAAAAGAAAGTATAGCTTAAAACTCAGCCAAACAAAAGAAGACACTTTATGTCTATACATTTAGCTATCTAATGCCTATAGATACTACTCATAAACTAGCAAGCCATCACAGATCACAAAATGTTCCTCCTAGGTTATCATGGTCCTATCTAGAAATGTGAAGAGATTAAAATGTTTAAACGGTTTTCCATAAAATAGAACTATAGATCAAAACTCATCCAAGCTTACTATCATCGAGTCATCAAAGTTGATTTCTTGAAAGTGGCTAATATGATGGAGAAGGGTAAATACTAAAGGTCATAGGTAAATCTAGCCTACTTTACATAGAGTGATGAAAGATAGCAGGAGGGATCGTTCTAAATGGCTAACTATATTAGCTAATTCTGTGTGTAGGGTTCTCAAAAAAAATTCCAATTTCTTGAAATATAATAACACAAGGGATCTTGCATTACAAGGGAGGAAAAGTAATATAGTGGCCATCATGATGTGGGCAAACTATCCCACATCACTTCCTATTTCAAAATATAAAAGAAGTCAAGAAACACCCTCATGGAATGTTCTCTCTGTACAGCTATGCATGGCAACTTGTAGAGTTGCCAATAAATTTTCACAAATGAGGGTTGGCTTATTACCACCTCACTTCTAGAACACTTAGATGTTGTTCTAGCAGCAGCCACATTGCATGGTTTTTGGTTGTTCCACACAACAATGGTGTACATGGACGTTGGATACTTTACAAAAGATCCCATGAAGAGGTATGTGTGCAGTAAAAATTTGATTTTGATAATTATTATGCAAATGAGGCATGTGTGCACTATAATTTTATTTTTACTTCCTACATAATTTAGCCCCTTTTTAATTTTATAGGTCAATTGTTGGTGTTGTGTGCATTCAGTTGAGAAGGATTCCAACCCATGGTGTACAATAAAAGGGAAGTACATGAGAAACTGGGTGAAGACTTGTGTATAGGAAATAAAAACTGGTTTAGAGAGTGCCTATATGAGAAGGTAGTGTACTCAAAAGTAGAGAGGCAAATCATTTGTGGTTGTGCAGAGTGTCAAGAAGCCTTAAGCAGGTTGGTTGGTAAAGATTAGTGTAGACATGCCTTGCAAATATATGTATGTTGTACTTCATATATGTATATTTTACTTTACAAGTGTCAATGTTTTTGTAGATTCTTTCTCCATACATATACGAGAGTAGGGTATGGGGTGATAGATACTTTTGTTGGAACCGAAAACATGGCTAAGGCATGCAAAGAATTGGCTAGGCATTGCATTTCAATGGGAAGAGATGAGACTTTACTTGACATGTTTCTTAGGCCATGTGCTCAAGGCACATATGCAGAAGAAGAGGAGTGAATACATATGGTGTCATTTCTGGTTATAAGTAGTAAATAGAAGCTTAGATGGTTGAATGTATGGAAATAAATTCTCTTGGAAATGCAAGAACGCAGATGCTCTATGTGCCCTCATTACAAGTACTATTGATAGTGTTTTGACCTTCATTCAGCATACATCTAAGGCAACTATGGCCTGGAATATATTGAAGAGTCAGTATGAGACGCAGAATTAGACAAGGATCCAGAACTTGGAGAATCAGCTCGCAGCTGAGAAGTTTAATGAAGGAGAGACAGCGGAGGAGTTCATAACCTGAATCAAAAATTTGTGTGACCAAATGGCTAGTGCTGGGATACAAAAGACTAGCAAAGAGCTAGCTCGGCGGTGTCTTCGGATATGTCCACCAAGGTTTGATGGACTATGGTAACAACGCTTAACACTTAGGTGAGACCCCAACCATTGTCATTTGAGGGGTTCTGTGCTTTACTTATGGAGGAGGAATTGAGGCTTAAAGCTCGAGATGGAGGCAGTAATGGGGTTGCTGCGTTCTCTGCCACTACAAAAGGCAAAGGTGGTTCCTCCACCAAAGGTGAGTCCTCTACTAGTGGTGACAAAAAGAGGAAGGGCGGCAAGAAGAAGTTTCAGGGAGAATGCTTCTACTGCAAGAAGAAGGGCCATGTGATTGCAGATTGCCGGGTCAAGAAAGCAGATGAAGAGAATGGTACCTTGAAGAAGACAAGTAAGGGGAAAGAGATAGCTAACATAGTGGAAGCAAAGTTGGATCTATTTTTGGCCATTGAGGAAGAGTGTTCCTTAGTTCAAAAAGCTTCAACCACTGAGTCATGGGTGTTCGATAGTGGTGCCTCCTGTCACATGATCTGCAAGAAGGGTCTATATTATTCCATGCAGCCTCTACAAGAACCCATCACGGTGACAGTTGGTAATAATGCAAAATGCCCTGTTGAGGGTACAGGTATGGTTTCATTTGTTTCTGTAAATGGAGATGTTAAGAAACTATCTAATGTGTTGTATGTTCCACAAATCAAGAGAAATTTGCTATCAGTTGCTTCCATAACTGAACTTGACCATGAGGTGAGGTTCAACAAGACAGGAGTAAAAATTCTGGATAGTGCAGGTAATCTTGTTGGCACAGGAGTAAGGAGGAACAACCTGTATGAGCTAAGTGCTCTTACAGCCACCGCTGGGGTGGGCACAAGCAGACTTTGGCATGAAAGATTCGGCCACATCGGATTTGCAGTGCTACAGAAGATGCAAAAGCAAGGAATGCTTGCTCACTAACCTGTAGTCACAGAAATCAAAGAACCGTGTGAAGCTTGCATGATGGGCAAGCAACAGAGGAAGGCATTCCCACAAAAAAGCAAGAATAGAGCAAACGCCCCTCTAGAGTTGGTGCATGTTAACTTGTGTAGTAAGATGCCTACACAGGCCTTGGGGGGATCTTCCTATTTTTTATTGATTGTCAATGACTATAGTAGGAAGATGTGGCTGTACTTTCTTCACGAAAAGGCTCAAGCTTTTGGTAAATTGAAAGAATGGCTACAGCTTGTTGAAAATGAAACAGGGAGAAGAGAAGAAAATCAGATTGGGTGGTGGTAGTGAGTTTGTTTCTATAGAGTTTGGAGGTTTTTGCAAGAGCAAAGGGATCAAGCGACAAATGATGACACCACATATGCCTCAGCAAAATTTGATTGTTGAACACTAAATGAGGACCACCGTGGAGATGGGGAGGTGTATGTTGAAAGGTGCTGGATTGCCAAACCACTTTTGGGCTGAGGCTGTTAATAGTGTGGTTTACATCCTTAATCACAGCTATACAAATGCACTTAAAGGTAAAACAACACATGAGGATTATAGCGGTAAGAAGCCATCTATCTCCCACTTCAGAATGTTTGGGTGTGAATGCTGTGCGCATGTACCAGACAAAGAGAGAAACAAGCTACAACCAAAAAGCACCAAATGTATCTTCTTAGGCTATTGTAATGAGAAGGAAGCCTATAAGTTGTATGACCGAGAGGCAAAGAAGATCATAGCAAGCCGCGATGTGGCATTCAGGGAGCAGCCACATATATAGTGGAGGCAGAGAAGAGCTCTTCCACTTTATCATCAAGCGAAGAGGTAATTCACTATGGACTTATCCCAGGAGCTATAAAGGAGGAGGAAATATCAAATGATGAAGGTATAAGTCACCAACCTGTTGTTACACCATCAAAAAAGCCATTGCCACCGTGATGGGTAAGGCAGCTCTATGACCATGATAACCAGATGCCTATATCTATTGAGCAGCATGCAGATGGACCAAGGTGGTCTCAGAGAATCAAGGAGCAAAGGAGGGCTTCTGCTCACATAGTCAATATGGCCTTGATGGCTAAGATTATTGTAGAAGTAAAGGAGCCTGCAAGTTTGGAGGAAGCACTTGCAGACTGAGATTGGAAAAATGCTATGCAAGTAGAATATGACAGAATCATGAAGAATGAAACTTGGGAGCTAGTAGATTGACCACCTAACAGAAAGGTTATTGGCACCAAGTGGGTTTGGAAGGTAAAGTACAAGGCCGATGGGACTTTGGAAAAGTACAAAGCCAGATTGGTTGCACAAGGATTTTCCCAGGTTGAAGGGTTTGATTTTCAAGAATCTTTCGCTCCAGTTGCCAGAATGACCACTATTTGCACAGTACTATCAACAGTGGCTGCTCATAAAAAGTGGTCAGTTTATCAAATGGATGTTAAATCAGCATTCTTGAATGATGAACTCAAGGAGGAGGTGTACGTGGCTCAGCCACCTGGGTTTGAGGCCCCAGAGGTGTAGAAGCTAAGGGCTTAGATTAAAGATCCATTTCATTAGATTTAACCCATTCAATAAGCTATTAAATTAGGTCTTGATTAACTTAGAAACATTTTAAATTTGCTCAGAATACTATAAAGACTTTTTTTGTTAGGAAACCCACTCTCCCAAGTGTCACACTTGTCCTTCTTTAGTTGCCTTCTCTCCTCGTCCTCCACATCCCTATTAGTTTCCCTTTGCATTTTCCTTCTCCCCTCATCCTCCAAACCCCTATCAATTGCCTTCTCCACTCTCAAACTCATGAGTTGCCTTCTCCCCTCGTCCTTTGCACCCCTGTTAGTTGCCATGTGGTGGTTTCTCATGGCCTTCAACACCATGCCCTTCTCCATTTTGTCTCTCTTCATCTCCTGGACCCCTATCAATTACCTTCTTTGACACCTCTTTTGGTGGTGTCTTGTGGACCTCTCCACTATGCACATCTTCTCTATTGTCCTCCTTCATCAAGTCATCCTTTCATCTTGTTTGCAATCTTTCATACCATTTGGCACACAATGAAAGCACCGATCAAGTTTGTAGAAGAGTTACATGAAATCCTAGATTTACAAGTTCTTCATGCTGCCCTTATCAATGGTAAGGGCAATGTAAGAAAGGGTTTTTTAGAGGAAAATATTTATGCATTTGTTAATTTGAGTGCTTTGATCGATGATGAGGCCAAAATTAATACACCATTTCTAATTCCAATGACTAAGCACTTGGATATAGAGGGAAATGGCCACTTCGTTTTGGATCATCCATATCAACATCTTATGTTGTTACCTTAAAGAGGAATGTTTGTAGAAACTTTGCAAGCTCTTTAAAGAGGTCCACTAAACCCATTGACCTCCAGAAGAAGGGTACAACCTAAGTGAAGACTCTAGTTTTGTGACACCTCAGCAATAAGATGAAAGTGAAGAAATTCATGTTAGCTATCCGCCTTGCCCTCCTATCGACTTGGATACACCTCTTAGTGTTCCTAAGTCATTGATGGAAGGTGTAGTGTGATTCCTACAGTCATGACAAGACATGGTACAACTGTGATTGGGAAGCTAGTAAAGAAAATTCAAAGATGTGAAGGTGTTGAGACAAGATACCCTAACAATATAATGGAGATTTCATCTTGGAACTTTACCTCCAACCTTAGCAAGCTTGCAACCATGGAACAAAGGTATGATGGACACATATGGACAAAACCTATATCCACTAGACAAGCATTTGAAGGAGTTGTTCGAGTTGCATATTGTGTAGGGATTTTCAAATGTGCAATACATCTTGCCCTCATTTGCTAAACAATGGCTCTAAGTAAAGGTCTATTCCAAAATAAGTGTGATCTTGACTATTTGGCCATTGCAAAACATTGTATGCTCACATGTCATTTTTGTAATGAGTCTATTTAAATGTGCATTAAAGCATGTTCATGTGTTGTATACTATGTATTGCCAAAGGATTGGACATTGTCAAGGCTTATGATTCATGTGGGAACACACTTGCATGATGTTAAAGTTGACACATCAAGAAATGGTATCGAAAATGTGAGAGCACTAGTGGAGAATTTTGTGAGGGTAGATAGAAATGTAGGTCCACAAAAAGGGCGGTAGCACATTTGGTCGGTACACTTTTTGTGCTTAAAAGCATGTGCGAAAAAAGCACAATTTTAGCACTTGTCAAGAGGTTCTTGCCTGTGACATATATCCACCACCCATGTAAATTATGATTGGGCATTTTGCACGTGTCCCATGACACTTGTAAGCTTGTAAGCTTTCATGATACCACTAATTTAGTTGTAACTGCTGCTTCATCCCTCGCATGTTGTCTCCCTCATCTCCCTTGTCTCCCACACAAGTCCTCCAGCTTAGCTAAATCTTCTCCCTAGTAGGTCCTGAGCTCAATGCAACCCTCTCCTTGGTAGGTCTTGAGCTTTAGCTCTTTTCGCATTCCCCTCCCAGGTTCTCTACCTTGAGGTGCTTCTTTGTTGTGCACTACTTCTCTAGAGGCTATCACCTTTCGCTCTCCCTTGCAGGTCCTGAGCTCAGCTCAATCCTCTCCCTCGTAGGTTCTAAGTGCTACCTCCATTTACTTTCCATCGCAGGTCATCTAGCTTCACTGTTGCAGCTCTCACTCTCTTTTTTACTACACGTCTATGCCTCTTTGATCGGGTGCTACAAGAATGTATCGATCATCCATAGACCTACAAGCCAAGAGATTCTGTCATACTACTATGAATTTTCATGACTTTTATGGTCTTGGCATGGTTGGGAAGAATCTGCAAAGGCTTACAGATGATGACCTTCCGATAAGAGAATGGCTCACTATGTTCAGTTAGCCACAAAAGTTAAAGGACTACAGGGTCAAGGCCAAAAGTCTTCGGGACCCGGACCTTCTATAAGAGGCTCTAGACCTTCACTTTTGGGTTTAGCCCCCAATATGCAGTTTGGGATTGCATTTACTCGGGGTTTTGCCCTTGGGCATTGCAAGGCTACAAAAAATGCCCCTACAAAGGAGAATTTCACTGTCAACTAGGCTAAATTCGCTAAAAGTCGTTTGTATGGTCCAACGACAAGGTAAGCTCTAATGAAAAATTGAATGATTCCAACAAAAGAATAATCTATCAGCTGACCCCTCCAAAATAGCAATGGAGGAAGATTTCAAAAGTGCCTTGAGGTATAGGAAGGGGGAAGTGCGGCGGCACTTTATTTCTCATGGGCAACGGTCTTCGTCAGCCAAAATCTCACATGGTCGTGGCACAATGTCTATAAGCTATACAATGCCCAAGCTGGTCAACAGTAAAAAACATCCTGCATGCTGCAAAGATGAGACTTGACCAAGCAAGTCAAGAGGTGGACGCAAGTGTAAATGCAATAGATAAGGCCAAGAAAGATAGGCTATGCCAAGATAATATGTCGACAGTAGTACATACATTGAGGACAAAGCTCCAAGCAAAACAAAATGAATTATCAGTTTTGGCTCCTTCAATTGACCCAGAGCATTTCGTGAAATTACGTGTTTACATGAGTTTAGTTTTTTTGTTGCTTTGACATGCAGGTGTAATTATGTGAAAAGTATGCTGCCTTTAGACGTGTTAGCAATAAGATTATTTTGCCAAAAAAATGATGGAAAGAGTCCAGTCCAACCAGTCTCTTTGTATTTTCCCATCCCACTAACAATTGCCAGTACAGAAGCTAAGGGTTCAACGTGTCTCATGATTGCATAGCCCTATGGTGGATGTGGCTTTACTATTGACATAAAAGAATTTGTTGTGGTGTGTGTGCTTGCATGTGGCCATCCTTACCACCAGTTTTATTTTGCAAATTTGTGTTTGGAAGACACAGAGTGTAGGGTGGTTGGTTGCTTGGAAAAAATCCCCACAACAGGCAAAATTAATGTTTTAGGCTCATTAATTGGTATGCCTCACTCCCTATTTTATTTGCATTTTATGTATTGCATATCTCCTTTGTAACTGGTTGCTCACTGCTTTCTATTTTTCTATTTCTGCAATGCTTTACATGTGCTTTTCAGTGGTTTGACAATGATTTACCAATGCATTGTGACTACTTTACAATTGCTTTCCATGTTCCATGTAAACAGTCATTGCTTTCAGTATGCTTTGGGATTGCTTGCTTTTGTGAGTGCTTTGGCACTGCTTGTGAGTGGTTTGGTAGTGCTTTGGCACTGCTTTCTGACTGCTTGGTCACTCCTTTGCATTTTTAGACTGCTTTACATGGAATATGAAAAGTACTCTACATGTGCTTTGTGGCTGTCACTACTTTAGCACTCCTTTGCATTAGGAAAAAAGGGAGCTCATTTTGGGGCCTTTTAGGGTTTCGGAAAAATGTCTCTCAACCAATGAGAAGGCCAGCGTAACCTAGAAATTTCACAAAAAAAGACAAAAATATGAAAAATAAATTAGTACTTTATGTTGTTATAAGCATATGGCATTAATGAGAAGATTTATTTTTTATTCTTTTACGGTTCGCCTGTCGTATCAAGAGATGTGGACCCAAAATCTAAACAGAGCTCCATTTTGAAACCTTCCCACGTGGTGACCCAAAACAACCATCCACTTTCTCTTGTTCTCTAGTGCCATTCCTCTACTTTCACCACAATGAGCCATTCCATTCTCACTTCGACAAGCATTCCTCATTGTATTACTATTGTTGTGATGCTCTTAAAATTTCAAGACAATAAGCTCCTTTCACCGTTTATTCGCTTGTTCTCAGTTTTGTTCATTTTTGTAAATGTCTTAGTATTTTAGTGTGTGTTTCTTTGACTTCGCAGGTATTAGAGTAAGGATTTCAGATGGCAACCAAAAACTTTGGTCATGCCACTAGGAAGCGGTCTGTCACTCTACCTGTCAAAGATGTGGATGTACAAAGTATCTCTTTGCCGCCGTGAAGACCTACCTCACTAATCTCATGTGTAGAAGTTTCCAATACTATGAATGTGGACGGTAGCTGGAAAAGGATAGCAGTGGCAAAAGGAGATTGGGTTCTAATGCACAATCGGAGAAAGTAGCAATTAACTAACACTTTTTTGGCTTCTTGGAAGGGTAGAGTGAAAGATTTCAGAGTAAGAAAGGAAGGCACAAGATGCATCAGAGAGGTTTAGATACAACATGTCTACATGCACCGAGAACTTTGTTGACTCTGTGCCAACATGAACTTATGAAGAAAGAGAAGGTGTTACAACTTTGTGTTACAACTTCTAGACACAACTTTATGTTACGACTTTGTGTAACAACTTTGTGTTGCAAGTTTGTGTTACAACTTTGTGTAACAACTTTGTGTAACAACTTTGTGTAACAACTTTGTGTTACATCTTCTACATGAAGAGAGAGAATGTGTTACGACTTTGTGACACAACTTTGTGTTACAACTTTGTGATACGACTTTGTGTTACATGCAGAGAGGGAAGCTCTCCAACTTGTATAAATACCCCATAATGGAATGAAGCCCACACTCTTGGGGCATTGTGTTGAGTCTACATTGGTATTCCAAGCATTTGTCTCAAGTGTCCATGCTTCCTTGCACTGCACGTCCAAAAGCATGTCCTAACCTTGCAACCCTTCTCCCCTCTCCTCCAACCCTGCAACCCATCCTCTCCCTCTCCTCCTCCCTTCTCCCTCCTCCTCCCCCTCCTCCTCCTCCCTCCTCCTCCTCCTCCTCCCTCCTCCTCCTCCTCCTCTCTCCTCCCTCTCCCTCCTCCTCTTCCCTCCTCCTCCTTCCTCCTCTCTCTCTTACTTCACCCATGCTCTTACACCTTCTTCCTCTCCCACTCCTATGCTTTCCTAAACCCTTAAACTCAATGATCTACGAGGGAGACGAGTTCTCCACCATGTACTTTACTCTGAACCTTGGATCCTCCTCCTAACCCTGAACTCCTTCTAAACCTTGGAACCTCCTTCTGAACCCTGGAACTCTTTCTAACCCTGAACTCTTTCTAAACCCTGGAACCTCCTTCTGAACCCTTAAACTCCTCCTAAACCCTACAACCCCCAATGAAGGCGGAAGCCTTCATTACCCCAACAACAATGGTTTACGCGCCTTTTACACATGCTTGCATTATGTTTACTCACCACACTTAAGCCTACATCTCTCACCGGAACACGACTCGAGGTCCTAAGCTACAAATATACTACAACGACAATTCCAATATATCTGTAGGTGACAAAAAGCCTCGGAACCCTGCAACATAGAATACCCAGCTCTTCCTCGCCAAATGTTAGCTCTTTCCTACCGCTTCCGTAGGAAGAGCTGGGTATTCTATGTTGCAGGGTTCCGAGGCTTTTTGTCACCTACAGATATATTGGAATTGTCGTTGTAGTATATTTGTAGCTTAGGACCTCGAGTCGTGTTCCGGTGAGAGACGTAGGCTTAAGTGTGGTGAGTAAACATAATGCAAGCATGTGTAAAAGGCGCGTAAACCATTGTTGTTGGGGTAATGAAGGCTTCCGCCTTCATTGGGGGTTGTAGGGTTTAGGAGGAGTTTAAGGGTTCAGAAGGAGGTTCCAGGGTTTAGAAAGAGTTCAGGGTTAGAAAGAGTTCCAGGGTTCAGAAGGAGGTTCCAAGGTTTAGAAGGAGTTCAGGGTTAGGAGGAGGATCCAAGGTTCAGAGTAAAGTACATGGTGGAGAACTCGTCTCCCTCGTAGATCATTGAGTTTAAGGGTTTAGGAAAGCATAGGAGTGGGAGAGGAAGAAGGTGTAAGAGCATGGGTGAAGTAAGAGAGAGAGGAGGAAGGAGGAGGAGGGAAGAGGAGGAGGGAGAGGGAGGAGAGAGGAGGAGGAGGAGGAGGGAGGAGGAGGAGGAGGAGGGAGGAGGAGGAGGGGGAGGAGGAGGGAGAAGGGAGGAGGAGAGGGAGAGGATGGGTTGCAGGGTTGGAGGAGAGGGGAGAAGGGTTGCAAGGTTAGGACATGCTTTTGGACGTGCAGTGCAAGGAAGCATGGACACTTGAGACAAATGCTTGGAATACCAATGTAGACTCAACACAATGCCCCAAGAGTGTGGGCTTCATTCCATTATGGGGTATTTATACAAGTTGGAGAGCTTCCCTCTCTGCATGTAACACAAAGTCGTATCACAAAGTTGTAACACAAAGTTGTGTCACAAAGTCGTAACACATTCTCTCTCTTCATGTAGAAGATGTAACACAAAGTTGTTACACAAAGTTGTTACACAAAGTTGTTACACAAAGTTGTAACATAAACTTGTAACACAAACTTGCAACACAAAGTTGTTACACAAAGTCGTAACATAAAGTTGTGTCTAGAAGTTGTAACACAAAGTTGTAACACCTTCTCTTTCTTCATAAGTTCATGTTGGCACAGAGTCAACAAACTTGTATTACGGGATCATCCTACTTATCTTCCACACTATAGACCCAATTGTAAGTGTATTTGGTACTGAAATACTTGAAATGAAATATCTGTTTCTTTCGATGATAGACAGTCTCTTTGTTTTCGTTGAGATATATATCCCTCATCATATGAAGAGTGGCAACCACTAGAGTGCATACTGGGATTCTTTGATGCTTTACATGGTGCTATTGGGGAGCTATAGTACTGAGGTAGAAAATCAACAACCCTGGCTGAATTGGGTATATCTTTTTATGATCACTTTTATCAATTGATGGACGATGCTCACTCACATGGTTTATTAAAAAAGCAAGATCTACTAGCATGGAATACAGTTGATTGGCCAGTCCCTGATAGGAGCATCACAGAATCCTACAGAGCCAAACAATTTTCAGAAGTACAGCATTCCCTGAAACCAAATATTGCTACTAGGATAGTTAAAATCAATGTTTTCATGCCACTTGCAGTTTTTGTAGAACTTTTTCAAGATTATTAAGTTAAAGTTTGTAAAACCATGTTGACTTTTAGAGCAAAAGGGTATGATGAAGTTCCAATTCCAAAATTTTTGGATAATGGTTGGGATAGAATGGTGGCCAATAATGTGTATTGTGACGTTGCTCATAACGCATCAACATTAAGTACATGATTGCCTCGCAAAACTTTATTTTCTCCTTTTACTATAAACAAAGCAGGATGATAGGCACAAAACTTGTGGCAATGGACCACGACGAGAGGTCATCAGGTCCAATAATTGAAATCAATGTCATTGAGAATGACATCCTTCTAACATCCATCTCACAAGGACAATGCTGCACTCTCTATCAGTTATGCAATGACATTATTATAGAGACTAAGAACAATATCTAGAAAGAATTTTCATTCATTTTGAACAATAGGAAAGTAAGTTGGTTTCCACCTTGTGTTTCTCCTAATTTGACCACCCTATGTTTCTCCTAATTTGGTTCTCTTTACATTTGCATAATACATTTACATATTGCTAAAAAATTATTTTTGCAGATACTTCAAAGGAGCGAAAACAAAATTCAATGCAAGGACATTGTAAATAAAACAATTCAGATAATACAAAGCTATTGACTCAGGTATTACTTGCAACCAAAAAAATATATTTGACTTTTGATGTATTAATACAAAATGATTACAAGTATCATCTGTTTTTCTATTATTGCTCAGAATCTCTCTCTTGACTTTTTTGCAGTGGAGACTCCTAAGAATCTTCCACATGCTACTCAGGTTGCTGCTACTATGGATCCTACTGTGGATCCTATTGTTGTACATCCTACTGTGGACCCTGCTGTTGTGGATCCAGATCCTCTATATCTTGCGATGGATCCTGCAGCTACACATCCTCCATCGGTATTAGCTCCTCCTGCATCCACTCCTAGTGCTTTGGTGTCCTTGTCTCCTCATCCATGGGCTTGAGCTCGGGCTTGAGCTCGGCCTTGTGCTGCTTTGATGTCCCTACCTCCTCGTGCATAGGCTCGGGATTTTGGAAAAGATCAAGTAGCTCATCAACACCAACACCTTCTAGAATGTCTTCTAGATTGCTAGTGCCTGGGACATTCTAAGCCTGTTGTTCAACTCGGAGATCCTCAGTGCCTTTTGAGCCCTCTCCTATATAGACTGGTTGGCCTGGTGTTGGACAGTGCTGGACAAGGGGAAGAGTGCTCTAGCAGCTTCAGAATTGTCTTTGCTCTGAAGCTATGTATAGATTCAGTGCCAAAACTATCCTCTTTCATTTGCAATAAAAACAAAGAATATTTTCAATATTTTTGTATCGATGCATTGAATTTAGAACTTCTCAAATAGTATGCAATGCAAGCACTCACAAATTCAGGCTATTTCTCTGAAAACTATGTGTCAATCATATATTTGGCACTGATGAGAGTCCTCCATCCATAGGAAAAAGGATCCTCCTATTGTGGTGTCTATTCTATCAAAATAGAAAGCTAAGATGTATATTGGACTATGAAGACTGCAAAAATAAGAGGGAGATAAAGATAAGTGACAATGACTATTGTACTCGAAATGACATTGGGTGAGCTGAATCTAACATCTTTAACTTTGGATCATGGAGGTCCAGTGCATCTATTAGTCTTTTGAGACAACTGCAATGGGAATGAAGGGCAACAAATTATAAAAGTCACACTTTTGCAAGTAAATGCGATATGGCTGACTTTTTAAGAGAAAACTTGAAAATCACATTTTAGAGAAAAACTATAGGCAATGACTGACATACAATTCCAAATCCTGGTGGGTACTATGACATGAAGTTGGGGTAATAAACTTCACGCACCTATTCACTTCCTACTGCTTTCGAATTGAGTGATAGAGATATTTATCACTAGGAAAGGGACATTAAAAAGAAGCTTTTATACCAAGAGACCACACCATACTTTCATCCCTTAGATGAGAATGAAGATGGTAACATCCCAAGTGATGTTGTACTCAAGCATAGGGAGAAGGAAAGGATCAGTGGAGGCCAAAATCTTAGCAAGCCGGCGGTCTATGCCAAAGAGAAGAGCGATACGTTGTTGAAAGAAGATCTTGCGGCTGAACATGACATGAACTGATATATATTGAGGAGTTTGAAGGGGCTGATTGGGTCGAATGGGTAGGTTCCGGGGAAACATTGCACCTCCTTCATAGATACCTTTACAACTCGCTCAAAACACTCTGCAAAATATCATAAGACATAGAGACCCATAACTTTCAATAGAGGCATGATATCAAATATTCAAACACATGGATATGCGCCTTGAAATGGGCTTTGCTCTAGTATAAGTTTCATAAGAAACAGAGAAGCGGTTAGAAAGATATGGGCAGTTTCCTGGATGGGGGTAAAAACTGTCTGAAAAAGAAACAGTCACACACAGAGAGTCATAGATTTTTGGTTTACAATCTAATACAATAATTGAAGACATAAAATGATGCTTCTTGAAGAGAGCTTCGCGCTGATATAAGTTTCGTCCAAATCGGACCACCGAGAGATAAGTTACGTTGTTAAAAGAAGATCTTGTAGCTCAACATGACATGAATTGATATATATCAAGGAGTTTGAAGGGGCTGATCGGGTCGGATGGGTAGGTTTCGGGGAAACATTACACCAGGGATGTTTTTATCTAAGCTATGCTTATATATTAACATAAAATCTTGGTGAAAGTTTTCAAAATCATTCTTTTAGTTTCACAATATTAGTAGAATGTAGTACTTTTTTATATAATTTTTTTTGAATTTTGAAGGAAAAAATGTAAATCTTGATGAAACTTTCATTTTTTTTGCATAAAAGTTTCAAATCTTGGTGAATGTTTCAAACATTATACAACTTTCAACGCCAATATAAAAGTTTAGCTTCTTAATGAAACTAACTTGAAAAAATCATCCATGCATTGCACCTCCTTCATAGATACCTTTACAACTACCTCAGAACACTCTGCAAAATATCTTAAGACACAAAGACCCATAACTTTCAGCAAAGACATGATATTAAATATTCAAATACATACATAGATGCACTTTGAAATGCGCTTCGGTTTGGTATAAGTTTTGTAAGAAACGGAGAAGCGATCGGAAAGATATGCGCAGTTTATTGGATGGGGGTAAAAATTGTTTGAAAAAGAAACAGTCACACATAAAGAGTCATAGATTTTTGGTTTGACATCTGATATAATAACTAAAGCATAGGATGATGCTTCTTGAAGAGAGCTTCACATAGATATAAGTTTCGTGCAAATGGGAGCACCGAATGAAAAGTTATGAGCAAAATACTGACAGGGGTTCAAACTGTCATGGAAAACTCCTACTCTTTCTACTGGTGCCGACTTGGGAGAATACTACATCCATGCTTAGACTTCATCAACGATCCAAGTCCCATAGAGGTTGCCTAGGACGGAAGGAAGAGCTCCCTTTGTGGCTTGGGATATAGATAAACCATGTATGCGCAATGAGTGGTTGAATAGACAACACTTTTGAGCACTTTGGAAGAGAAAACAATGGAAAAAGGGAAGAGACACTCGAGAGAGAGAACCTGAAGTGACCTTCATTACCAAAAGAGTGAGACTCCACTCCAATGCAACTCAAAATACTACAAACACAATGGAGAAGAAGAGGTTTCATATGTACAAGAGGGAGCAGAAGCTCCAAGACTACTCATAGAGAGAGAATTGAACTAGAGAGAGATGGACTCAAGAGTCTACATAAGAGAACATCTACAAGAGGGAGAGAAGGCTCATGGAAGAGGCTTGAGGAGAGTAGAGCTACAGCAACATGAGGCCTAATCGTGGGAATAGATGTTGAACAAGGGAGAGGAGGGCTCCTTTTATAGAGATTTTGTCACCCTCCTTCACCCATTTACAATTGCTGCCCATAAATTCCTTTCCCCATCAATCACATAAGCCCATATGCCACCATCCATGTCCTTTTTGACTACTCTTGCCGTGTGTCCCATCAAAAGATGCTTAAAACTCTTAAACTATTGAGAAAGTCAAGAGTCTCCCCACATGGAGCCCATAGGGACCCTCTCTTTTCTATTTGTCCACATCCTCCTTATTCCACATAGGAATTCTACAAGGATTCCTCTTGACTCCACACTCCTTACATCTGGGCATCATCCAAGCTATAGGTCTAGTACAATCCAATGATAATATTTACATTTTGGAATGGAAATCATTTGGAAAGATGGCTTACCTACCTCAAACATGACGAAAAGTGACCATTTCAGAGATGATGCAAAAATGTCCTTGGTGGGGACAGAGTTGTGCTTAGATGATTGTTTGGTTGTGCAGACTTTCTTTGAACCACAAGTAATCCGAAGCTGTCCTATTAAAGCTTATGCAGGTCCAATACTAGTAGATGGTTTGCAAATGTCCATGATCTTTAAAATGTGGTGGGACATTGTGCACATCTTGTGCAACATCGAAAGGGGGGGTTGGCGCATAGGGACTCGGAGTGACATGGCAAAATCTTTGACACGAAGTCCACACAGTAGTGCGGTGGTTATTGAGTAATGCTAGATAATACTTGCTAGTGCTTATTGGTGTCATCATTCCACAATCACAAATGCCCAGATACACTTCCTCAGATGACTCAGAGAAATGTAGCATAATGTTTTGAGCATGCAAATCATTATGTAGGACATTGTGTTGGTGCATGTAATGAATAGTGCATACAAGTGCACTTAAAATATCAAAAACTTGTGAGGGGACTAAGTCTCTCTTGAACAATTTGTAATAGCTATTTTGGAATATGATTACTTGTAACAGTACTATTTCTGTGTATCATTGAGTCTCTAGTCCATGATTCAATGTGTATTATTTAAATATTGCTTGTATATTTGATTTTCAAGTTGGTAATATTTAAGGTGATAAGTGTCATGTTGGTATGATTTAATGAGATATTGTTTGTATAAGAATTGATGTGATGTCATGTTGATTTTGATTGTTTAATTTGGTATACATGATATAAAACAATTCTATCTACATGTCATTTTTAAGGTTAAATATGAACAAGGATGGATATGAGACAAGATGGATATGATCATATGTGCTCTTCCGTCACTTAACATATTCTCCTATCCATCCCCTTAGGAGCAACATACCAACCTACATATTTAGAGCTTCATCCCTTCGCTTTCAAGTACAAAATGAGATGAGATGGATATGAGAACATGGCTCTTCCATCACCTAACATATTCTCCTATCCATCCCCTCACGTGTAACACACACACTCTATATTGCATTTAACACAGGCATGATATCATCGATCTCTTCAACTTCACTATTGTCATTGAGTAGCTCAAGCTCATCTTCTTCTTTGCTAAATGCACCCTTAGAAACTATTTATGTAGTCAATCATTGCCAAGCAATTCTCATTACATTCGCTTCACTTGTTGCACTAGCTGCAACATTGAACCCTTTCAACAATCATAGATTCCCAAAGCAAAAAAACAAATCTACAACTCTTGATGGCTTTAAACGATTGCGTCTCTTTGAATGAATAAAATTGTATGCACTACAATTTCTTTCACATGCACCCGATGATGCACAATAGAGAGCACGCATGTTGCAACTTCAATGTCTCTCCACCATATTCCTTCCTCCAAGTAGGTGCAATTGTCATCTTAATAGCATCAAGATTCCAAGGATCTCCAAAAGAGCCTTCACGTCGTATATTTCACTCATTGTTGGTAGGCCAATTTGCCTTGATCTCCTCAAAGCAAGTTCTTACAAACCTCTCAAAAGCTACTTATGACTTCTAGATTCTACGATTAAGCATGCTTTTGATATTGTGGATGTATTGCAAACACAGCTCCATGCAAAGGGGTGTGCATTTACTTCCATCTCTTATCAGCCAAATATACCACCTGTTGCTTTTCCATAGGTGCAAAGTGCACGAATGCTTTGACTTGTCATATTTCTTTAGACATATTCCAATACACTTTACCCATAACAAAGACATCAGTGTCAACCATCCTCAAAACTATCACAAATAGCTCTACACCTTCTTTTATTCTTTCTATATATTTCTAGAATGCTTATGATTTCACAAGATGTACACATTTACTGTCCGGTATTGTGTAGTGCATCTTTTTCTTGAGCCAATTTTCTCATTTTCTATTAGCAACAGTCTTGACTAAAGCTTGACGCACTTCCAACAATCTAGTAAGAACAAAAAAAGAAGTGGCAAATCTAGTTTGACCATACTACCTTAGTTTCTTCATAGAGTGCTCTCTAAATACTGCATGCAAGTATTGATGGCTCTTCATAAAACTAACTACAATGTTAGCATCTTGTAGCACTAGTTGCACAAATGGCAATTGTCCAATATCTTTCAACAATAAGTTGAGAGTATGAGCACCACATGGCACCCATGTCAGAGTGGGATACTTTGCCATGATCATCGCACCCGTGGTCTTATAATTCAATGCATTATCTGTTACTAATATAGCAACATTTTCTTTGCCACCAACTTTATGAATTGCTCTTTCGTATATTTTTAAAATATATGCTGAAGTTTTTTCTTTTAGAGACGTATCACTACTCTCCAAAAACATTGTTCCCTTGGAATTAATGCGTATTACATTTATCAAGGCTCTGGCTTGCTTGGTATTCCATCCATCAAAAGCAAGAGTGCACCCATATGTAGGAACAAAATCCAATATCTTTTCTTTAAGTAGTTTGCCAAAGTATGTTTAACTCTATCAAGATGATCCGTATGCATTTTATTATAATTTGGCAAAACAAATCCTAGTCTAGCACATGACTTCAAGGCATTACAAAATATATCATCTCTCATGACATTGAATGGTATGCCATATTTTACAAATGATTTTGTCCATCATAAGTGCTCTTCGTGCACTTGTTGTGAAAGAAAACCATCCTCCATAGATGAGTGTCCTCCCCTTTTTTTTTTCTTTATGTGACTGACATTAGTCACATCAAAACTCACCTACAACTTGCTTGCCAGTAAATCTACATTCCCTTCATGTACCAATGCATCCCTCACATTTAAAGGTGCTTCTCCTTCAACGGTCTCATCAAGGTCAAGGAAGAGAAAACCTTACATTCTTTTCCAACAACAAGATCTAGAATTGCTTGGGAGACATAGACTCCATCTAGTCTAGCTTCCCTTCTTAGATCTCCATCTATTTATTACACCAACTGAAAATCCCAACATCCACAATGTCTATTAGATGTAGGCTCTCTTTAAGTTCCTCCCAAAAAAAGAGTTATGTAGCCCTTAAGATTGAGCCTTTCTATAACTATCTGTCTTAAAATAGTCCCACCATGTTGAAATCAACTAGTACCAGACAGTTGCAATCAAGCTCTTAAAGTGATTGCTAGGTGAGGTTTTTGGATTGAACTCGAATAGGCGCATAAAGAAAATGCAAGTGAAAGAAATGTTTTTGATCCTGTATTCTAAAGAGATCCGCCTTTGGTTGGCATCCTATTGTCTAAAGTTGGATATACCTACTTGGTTATGAGAAAGAACATCCAAGGAAATACCACCCCTACCTTCTTCATGTGTAGCTTCATGTGTAGAATAGGATTAAAGTTCTCCTTTTCTCAGTATGTTTTCTAGTGTAGCACCAGTTACCTCTACCCCTTGAATAGCTAAGAAGGTTGGGAAGAGGGAATTCTCCTTTAACCATCTACTTAATTCCTAACTCCTTGATGGGCCAATGAGACCATACACGTTAAGTGTGAGGGAGGACACGGGTCTACTTACCATTCCTTCTCTTCCTCTTTTTAGCCTTGCGAGGAGGGCTTTTATGTAGCCTTTGACTTGGGAAATTCTCCTTTTATTTAACAGAATGGACTAGGGTTTACCTTGAACTATGAAATCCTTCTAGAGTCTTTGTCATTGTCCTAGAAACTCTTCCTCATAATCTCTTGCATCAGATTCACTCTTGCAACTAGCATCCAATTGATTAACCTCATTTTCAAGAGTCTTTTGACCAGCCTAGTTTAAACTCATCCTCTTCCATGGCATTATCCTAAATCTACCTCTCTGTCTCTAGATCAATCAGTGATTCATAGGCATTATTAAATTAAAAGAGGGAATGTATTACTTGTAACCAGAGGACCAGCATTGTCCACCTACAAGCTTTGAATTTCATTCTCCTTAGCTAGCTCTGCTACATTAGCAAGAGGATCTTGTTTTTGATGGCTTTTAGCTTGCTTAGGCACCCATTTGGGCTTAGTTGGCTTTCGCACCTTTTCTTGAGGAGGCTTGGCCCTATTCCTCTTCAAAAACACAATTCTTAATAGTATGAGAGGAAAGTCCACAAAGAAAAAGGAGTTTGGTAGATTCTTGTACACAAGAGGCTATTCTCTAAAGATACCCCCATTTCTATTCACACAATGATAGGAGTGTCAGGCAATTCCTCTGCAACATCAAGCTTCACAAAAACCTGGGAATGTTCCCTAGGATTGATGAATTGCTCCTTGTCTACCCCAATGATTTGACCCATACTTATACAAAGGTAAGGAGATTGATTCACTAGTGAGAAAGAGAGATCTAGGAGTTCTACCCATATTGGGATGAAAGTGGCTTGCCAGGATTAAAGTTTTGAGACGAATATTCAAGATATAGGGGTTGATTTCTAATAGGACACAAGCTCTTTGTAAGGCATAAAATGCAACTTCCTCTTTCTCAAATAAAAATAAGTAAAACCCCTTCCTTAGAAACCTCAAACTAGTCACTACCAGACCCTTTCATATCTAGTTAGTTTTGAGCCAATTTTTTAGAAAGGTAGCAAATGGTCTAGGTCCAAGGAGAAAGCCTATGAATGCATGAGTAAAAAGCTAATTTAATAAAGTTTTTCTAACCTATCCTCATTAAGAAATGTAGCCAATGATCTCTCTTCATCCGAAGGGTCCTTGCTCGTCTGTTGAAATGTTCATTGGTGATTGAGGGTGGCCCAAAACATTTGGAGATTCACCTGGTCTAGTTCTATTGCTTGATCCATCTACTTCGATTCCTTTTGTGTCTCCAGTGGATGTCTCATCGTATTCATGGATTTTTTTTCCTGCTCCAGAGGGACGTCCACTGGAATTGATGGCAAGGGAGCCCTTGTCCTACTCCACTTTCTTTTCCATTAGAATTTGGGTATTTTCTTGGGCTTTAAAAGTTGTGTTAGCACCTCTCTTGCCTCAGATTCCTCCTAGTTGCTCTAATGAAATAGATCTTGCTGTACCTTTTCCTTGAGAACAGCTTGAATTACCATTGAAAGTATATTAACTACATGTAGCATCTCATTTCTCACTCTGGATAGATGCAACATGTAGGCACAATTGATATTTCCACAACGTGGGCAATGGGAGCTCATAACCAAGATCTCTACAAAGCAAGTTTGAATCCACAAATGCCCCAAAGAAAAACACATGTAGAGTGTAGCCACAGTGGTTCCATTGGATCGCATCACTCATCTATGATGTGCAGATGAGAGACTGTTGACTTCTTACCCCATCACATCTCCAGAGGATAGTCATCCACTTTAAATATTGTGACTATTAATACCATATTCTGGCTGCCCTTAATGCCCTATGTAGATGGTGCAATTTATACCATCCTTAACACCCCCTTCTAAATTGCACTAGGTAAGTAGAGAGTGCATGTAGAAGACCTTTTTGTGGATTTCATTTGGTGCATATGATAGCACCCGAAATTGGAAAAGAAAACTAAAAAGAATTAGAGTAGTATGTGCATGTGTGAGCATGATGATTACATAGCGAAAGTAT
This sequence comes from Dipteris shenzhenensis, assembly GCF_047967505.1. Classification (NCBI taxonomy): domain Eukaryota; kingdom Viridiplantae; phylum Streptophyta; class Polypodiopsida; order Gleicheniales; family Dipteridaceae; genus Dipteris; species Dipteris shenzhenensis. The sequence continues at coordinate 23,253,579 of NC_141611.1, forward strand.
GTACAATGAGTAAAACTTATGATCCTGTACATAAATGTGCATTTAGCCCTCTTAAGAATTTGTGGGTCATCCTTTTCCTTTGGTGGGAATAAAACGCAAAAGATAAGCCAAAGGGAAGAGGAAGGAAATACGTAGAAAGTAAAGTCCACCTGGATGGAAGACCGGTTGATCAAAAGATGACTACATGAAGAACACTGTGTATGGTTATGTGGCGAACATGTCATAAGTCACCATGGATTATGAATTTGCTTTATAGAAGAGACATCTAGATGTGAAGCTAGTAGTCGATGTAGCTATGAAGAAAGAATCCAGGATGTTGTGACATACGAGTGTGTCACCAACCCAAAAGAACTAGTAGCAATGTTAGAGGTATACTACAGTAGAGTAATCTTTGTCATATTATGTAGGATCATAGAAGACTACATAGCCAGTGTGGATAGAGTGGACCAGGGGCTGAAAATATGGGGCCGAAGGGGTAGGTTGATACATTGCTCTGCTGATGAAGAGGCCTATAAAACTGACAAGGTATGATAACCTATGTGCTCAGGTATCATGATCTTAAAATGATCTAATATGTGCATGTCTAAACATCCATCGACATGGGATGTAGCATGGCTAAGCATCCATGTTCATGGGTAAACATCCTTTGCAATGGGATGTAGCATTTGTCAAAGGCTTAAGGTGGAGCTGATAGTATAAAGGCCGAGAAGCCTAAAATACAACTGAAAAAGCATAAGATATTCCTAAGGTATAGGAGGTGCCAAATGTTGCTATCAGGCTATATCTATAATCTTGGATCCAACCACTAATATTCATCAACTATGGATTGTATACGACAGCCACCATAAGTCATAAGTGCATGCTGAAACACTGAGGTTCCTGAGGTTGCACTATGGCCAAACCTGATGATATCCAGTGCGCTGGGGCAAGACTACAGTGATGCATAAATATCCTCATGCTGAGGAATGATCTACCGCTAATCAAAAGAGGTGGTGATCACTGGGGATCCAAGTGTGGTGCAATGTGGCATGACTGCACTGATTCTAGAATGTCTCAAAGACTGATCTGTTGATCTATATTGCTGATGGAAACTATGTCGAAGATATACTCCATGTTAGCGGTGAAAGAATCAATGGTGGATGCTGGAATGGAATCACACAAGGGGCTGGATGCATTGTGGCATGCATCTCTACATGTTGTTGGAGTGCCTCGTGCTGAGGACCTACTACTGTAAATTCCTAGTAAACTCCTATAGTACATCTATATCATCTATAGCAAAAGATGGAGTCGAGAATCCATGTATGAAGATGATGATTGTACATCACTAGAATGAGATTGTGCTGATGTCAATGGGAGTTCCTCATGTTGAGGGCTTACCGTCAATTGTGCCTCATGCTGAGGACTTACCAAGAAATGTGCATGGTAAAAAAGTGTGGGTTGATCCATGGTAATGTGTGGTACATCTACATTTGATCTCTCAAGACCAATGAGGCTCAAGTCAGCTTCATAAACTGGTACATTTTGCAATAATGAATGGTCAAAGTAGGTTCTCTTTCCACTCACAAATCTTATCTAGAGTCATGATTGCTATATCATGAACTATGTGATGTGAATAGCTCCTTGCTGGAGGAGGCTTGGTGCTTTGTGCTAGAGTCTTACTTAGGTACCAACGAGAGTGTCTACCCACGAGAACATTGTGTGAGAGTTGCCAACTGGGGCCTCTGCAGCTAGGGGCTTATGTTGAATTATCAAAACCAAGTCATGTGAGAACATGTGTATGCCAAGGGTCAAGCCTATAGCAAAGTGATGATAACTATGGGTCAGGAGTAGCCAAGAGGTTGTACAAGTTTGATGGATATGTTTAGGAAACCAATGCCAAAAAATAGTCAACAAATGTGACTATACATAGGTGGCATGTGTGTGTGCAAGATGAATGCAACAATCCTAAATATGAGGAGGATAACTCTTGCAGTGTCACACAATGTGATGAATTGCCAAATGCCAAGTGTATTGAACTGGTGTCAGATTTGTGAATGTGTACGTCAATGATAGATCCGAAGGAACTGACACTGCTGGAACTAATCGAGTAAATTGGCAATGGATTAATTGGCTTGGTGGAGTTTAATATCCTCTATGGCTATGCTAGTCTATAGCTAGACTACACATCAAAGTGTAAAATTCAGCAAATGAATATTATCTAGATTCATTTTATGTGTTGGGTACGCTACATTGGATCAAGAGGTGGTTTCAATGAAGAGAATTGGATGATGCTGACCTATGGAAAATTCATAAAGCATATCTAAGATGCTCAACACATAGAGCACAATATGGCGATCATTTTTGCTTTCTGGAGCTCCTCCAAATTCCACCTAAATTAAAAGATATGTCTTGTAGAAGGATAGCCAAATTTTGATCTCAAAAGTGCGCAAAAATGCACTGGTGACATGGATAGCATGTGCATGTGCTAGAGCACAATGTGCTAAGGTGGCACTATGAGATAGATTTCCATGTGGGTAGGTGACGCGGATAAATGAGGTGTTTAACAAGTGATGTGGCACTACCATGTGTCAAGCTGACATGCAAGAGTGAATGGATTGCTGATGTGGCAGTCAATGTTGATGTGGTAGTTTACTGGGCATTGCCAATGATGATGTGCTAGGCTATGTGGCACTGATGATGTGTTAGTGGTTGGTGCTGGCATGGAGGATAAGACCACTGATGATGTGGCATCTAGATAAGGTTGCCATGAGTCGAATTTTTGAGTGGCCCTCGTTGGTGATGGAAGTGGGCCTAATGGATGATACACCACATGGACAACATCTAGCCACACCTAAGGTGTGTGGTAACCCTTGCGGATGGGGTTGATGAAATCCAAATATTTGACAAAATCTTTGATAGATTCCATCGACTTGCAAAAAGAACCATTGGGCTATTGCCTTCGTCATTCATGGATTTTCATTTGGTGTTCGTGTGGGCTGGAGGCCCCGTTCTTGCATGGTCGGCTACTTGTCACCTCTTCCTTGCTCATTGGGTCAAAGGTCATCATGGGCTACTGCAGTGTGGAGATGCATCCTTGTGTTGATTTCCTTTGTTGAGGAGCATTGGTCGTCTCGCTGGACTGTTTGAGGAAGTGTAGCTTCTAGTTTGGAGCATGGATGTTGAGGTTGTTTGTTGTCTGATCCACATGAGCATCATGTTAGACTGGGCCGCCAAGTTGGAGATTTGTTGGAGTCAATGTCTTTGGAGAGAATACTCTGCAATGTGTGATGTAGAAGTTGCTGAGAGTTCATGCTCAACATCATGTGATCATATGTGCATAGCATTAACCCAATAGAGTGCTATAAAGGAAAAGGTTAGATGCCCTAACCCTAATTCTAAATGGGTTTGTATATATTCTACATTTTCAACTAAATCTAGTGCACAATTAGTCATTTGTGGTGTGCTCTCTAGGTGTGCCCTCTCTCATCATCTCCACTCTTCTCCTCTCCCCTCTTCATATTTTGTCATGGTATCAAAGCTCCCTTGCCTTCCATTGAGGCATTGCGATTCTTGAGAGTGCAAGAGAGATTTAGAGATTGAGTGTTCTTTCACGTCTGTTGAGTGATAGAGAAAATTCTATTCATGTGAGAGGTTTTTTCCGTCCATATTTCCATTCATTGCGTGAATGCTTATGATAGTTTCAAGTGAGAAAGAGAGAGATTTCATTCTTGTAAGCGAGAGATTGTATCAAAATTCATCTTCTGGAAGAATTCTTGTTCCTGCCATTCCATAGCTGAGAGAGATATAGGGAGAGATCTATTCTTTTTGAGAGAAATGAGTGAAAGAGAAAGAGAGAAAGAGTTCTCTTTGTCCTTCTATGAGAAAGAGAGATCTTTTGTTTGTTTGAAGCTAAGCTCAGCCGATTGAGCGAGAAGTTTTTTGCTCCCTCAGCTACATGCTTCTCTGCAGTAGCCCACACTCCGTCGACCTACAACGACCAGCAAGGAACCATCTGTGAAGCTCCCACCAACTAAGTCCCAACAGCTTTGCAGGTCCTCCATAAGCCACCTCTACAAGCTGCTAAAGTACCGACTCTGATGACCAGTGTATCTACACGACCAACCTATCTACTAGCTGATCATCGTCGCTCATCGTAGCTCCAAGGATGCTTCTCCAAGGCCCAAGGCCTTCCAAACTCTCAACAGCTGCTGCTATTTGTTGCACCAACCAACTTGACATGGCGCTCTTACGACAACGGCTCCTCCCTGCACAGCCAAGGCTTCATAGCCCAGCTCACAGAAGGCCATGCCCCAGCAACAATGCCTACTCCTGCATCGCGACCTCTGGAGCGAAAGCCATGGCTCCTCCGAGTGCAAAGCCACAGTAGAAACAGCCACGCTCACAGCCAGCAGTCACCAATGCCAAAGCCTTCTCGTCTAATGGTCTGCGCGGCTCTCCAGACGCGACTTTCTCCATCGACGACTGCTTCAGCCTATCTTCCAACAGTCCAAACGACGGAATAGCCAGTCGCACGGCTCACGGGTTTCTCTGCCACCGTCAAACAGAGCACGGGTCTTCTCTACCATTGACAGAGCAACCTCCAACAAAGCCTAAGCTTCAGAGCACTTTAGGCTCCCAGCTTCCTCAGCGCAACTCTAAGCCTCGAAAGCCTTCACATTGACGCCTCCATCAATGGACAGGTCTCCATTGACGACTGCAACATCTCCTTCATCCGGCTATCGCACAGACACCCATCTTCTGTCTCCACAGAATCGACGAAATCCCGTCAGAATCTCAGGAGATTTCAGTGGCCACGTAGGTGACACTTGGCCCGTGTGCCATGTCATCTTATTTTCCACGTGGTAGATAAGACTGCAGAAAAGAGGAAAGGTTTCGCATGTGAATGTTGAGCTAAAGGAAAACATCATATCGACTTATGGTGCGACGGACAAAATTTTACCCAAAATGTCCATTGAGAAATTCGAGCCCTCCATTTTCTAATCCAATAATGGAATGTATGGATACATTTCGACTCAATACTCAACTGCGGAAATGTACAAGACATTGTATGTCTGAGAAAGAACGGAGAAGGACCAAGAAATGTCGATAAATTCAGACTTAAAAGAGTAGCTGCAAAGGGAAATCGAAGAGCATTCAAAGACAAAGAATGAGCTAAGGAGAGCAAGAATGAAGAGGACCGTTCTTGGAGAGAGACAACGAAGCAAGAGAATTCGAAACATTGCGGAGTTGAAAGCTGGCACTGGAGGATGTAAGCGCAATGTACAAAAAGCAAGGTAAGCGTACATCTTGTTTAGCCATTGTATTTGTATGTATGTGTCTGTCTTGCAAGAAAATTTGTAATATTGCAAAGTTTACTTGTTGCAAGGAAATTTTGGGACCTGAGAAAGAAAACATTGATTCTAATTTAATTCCTGTCACAAACAAATGAAGGGTTTAGTCTCCATTGTTGTTGCAAAGAACATGATGGAGGAAAAGAAGTTTAAGAAGGTAAAACGTGAAGTGCTTGAAGACTTTGTATCGGAAAGTAAAGTTGATATCACAAAAATTCAAGAGGCTCTTGATGTGAGCGGAGTGAGCAGAAAGGGATATGCTTCAATATTTAAAGTTGTGTCATCAACAATAAAAGATCAACGGATAAAACATGTGTTGTTACCAACATTAGCACAAGTTTGGAAGGAACGAGGTCATCTCAACCAAGAAATTGATAAGTTTATTGGACAGTACTTTCATATCGAAAGTGTATATGAAAGTGAAAAGGGAAGCACTACATACAATGCTTGGAATAATAATTTGGTAGATCTTGAACAATTGTAGAGACTTATGGTTGAGTTCTATAGTATCACATTTAAAGAATGTAAAGGAGTTTTGAAGTTTATTGTGAAGCTCGATGAGTGTGAAATTGTCAAGGAAAAAAAGATAGAGAGAGTTTCTATCACTTTGATGAATCGAGCACTTGATCAATCAATCACAAAGTCCAGCCCAAAGTACTTCAGTGTCCAATCGAAAAAGTATGTATGGTGGTTGGGTGCATTTAAGGTATGTAAACTATCGCCTTCTAAATTAGTCTTTGCTCGAAATGTAATAAATTTATATCATATATCTTGCAAACCTGTGGCTTTAAATTACAAGTGAAGACATGTTCCAGGGAAGGGTGATTTTCAAATTGAATAGCATATGGTAGGTGACCTGAAGACACTGAAGTGTATGTTCAATATAAGCAAAGGGGTTAACTCAAAATTTCCTTGCTTGTACTGCAACGAACCAGTGCATGTCCTAGATTCTAAATGGTGGAAAAGAGCATCCAACAGAGATAAAGTAGATAAAAATTTCAAAGGAGTTCTTGAGATCCCATTATGCAATGTTCACATTTGTACATTGCATGCATTATGTAGGATCATTGAGAAACTTGTTTTCTTATACATTGGATTTGCATGGAAACTTCACCCTGAGAGCAGAAGAAAAGAGGCACTACAATTTTTAGAAGTAGTGTTATCAGAAATTAGTCTCCATGGAGGAGATGTACATATTACAAAGGATCTTTAAAAATCTACAAATGGAAAAGATGTTCCTATCAAGCCATCTATTGGTGGAGTAAAGGCTAGAAGATCTCTGTCTCATCCAGAGAAAAAATAAATAAATGGCAGTAAAACAACATACGTATCAAGGATAAAGTAGAACTTGTGGAGAAAAGTCCACAATGCTGTCAAAGATCATCAGGCAAATGGATTCGCATCATAAGTCATCCAAGTGTATTCCTCAAGGTTGCCAACGTCCTTTTTTGTAAAGCGGTAAAGAGTTTTGGAAAGGCAATGAAAGAGGCTTGGACAACATGCAACATCACTCATTACATGAAGAACAATATCCTATTTTTGTGCATGTTTTTTTTAAAGCAAACAATCTTAGTTTTATATATTCTAATGCCCACTTGCCTATGTATGAAAACAACATATAATCTACAATCACCTTCCTTTCTTTGTAAAAAAATATAGATGCCCTGCAATTTGGTCCACACAGGGAATGGAGAAATCACACTACATGGCACGAAATGCATTCTTTAGACATACATAACATTTTGGAGGAAAACAAAAAGCCAATAATTTAAAAGAAGTGTTCCAATGGTTCTATTGAGGAATATCACAAAGACTTCAAGCCAAGAAGAAAGTTAACACATCACAGGTTAAGTGAGCTTTCAGGTTGGCTCAAAAGGAAAGAAGGAGGTAGATTTTGGAGAACTCAAATGTAGCACAAAGACATGTGCAGTGGAGACACTCAAAGATATTTGTAAACCACAAATGGGTAGATAGAAGCTAAGTGCTAAACCTTGATCATCAATTGGTGTCATCGAATTGAACAATTTTTTTTTTTGCAATGACCAAGACTTGGATCTTTCATTCATAAGAAGTTATTGTATGCAACCATTGAAATACTTGAAATGTACTACATATATTTCTATTTCAAAATGTACATTGTTTTTGTCACAAATACACATAAACATAACTAAGGCATTCTAAAATGACAATGTTCTCACAATTCAACCTTACTTCTAGTTTGTAAAATATACAATGCCATACAGGCTATCCTTCCAATGCTTTGCCAACTTTGCTTGGAATCTTTCTTTTAACATTGATTGAAGACCCTTTTTTCTTGACCTGAGGGGCAACTGAACTCTTCTCATCTTGTGCAAGAGTTGTTGTGCTCGCAGTTTGCTCTTCAACTAATTTGTCAAGAAGGGCCACCAAAGAAGGCTCTCAATTCCTAATGAGCTTATGTTTTCCATAAGCTTCCAAGGAGAGGGGATCCTTTTGTGAAGATAGTGGGAGAGAGGGAAGGAGTCTCACTTGTGGCTTTCTCACATACACAATGGGGGAATACACACACAGGTGGAGGCTGAAAACAGTTTTCCTCTTCTTAGTTGTGAAAGCCAAAAGAACTCTAGTACAAAGAAATAGAAGAACCCTATATGTGGGTCTCAAACCAAACTCAACTAACTAAGGTGGCATACTAACTGAGCCACAAACTAGAGTAGATAAGGATAGCTATCATCTAGATATTATTCATGGGCGGTGTACCAACCGCATCTGCAGCTAACAAGTCGATGACATAAATGCACAACGGTCACCCTGGCATATCACGAGTGGAGCTCGATATCTCAACATTCCCCCTCGAGCTCAATCCCAATCCTTGCACACCAAGTAGGTCTCTGAACTTGCGCAGCTTCTCTGCACCCAATGCCTTCGTGAATATGTCAGCTACCTGATCCTTTGTGCTGACATAAACTAGATCAATAAGACCTAGTAAAACCTTCTCCCGCACATAGTGATAATGCACCCCAATGTGCTTTGTTCTAGCATGATAGACCGGGTTATTTGCCAAGTGTATACTGCTCATGTTGTCACAATAAATGACAACTGGCCCATCTGTATGCATATCATAAAGTAGCTTATGCAACCAAGCTACCTCACATGCAGCCATTGCTGCACCCCTGTACTCAGCCTCTGTGCTCGTCGACAAGGTAACTGTAGGCTATTTCTTGTTGCTCCAGGTGATTGCAGCACTCCCAAAAGAGAACACATATCCACTGGTAGATCGTGGCTCACTTCCAGGTGCTCTCAAAACATCCCTGGTCTTCCTTACTCCAGGTGTAACAATAGAACAAATACCCAACTCATCATCAATGCTCTGTTCTGAGCCACTAGATTCACCATCCACATAAGAGTGACCTGCATTCACATCAAACATGGGCTGATCTACCTCCTCTTTTCCTTTTCGTGATACGTGCGTACCACTATCTGCATTGCTTTGAGGAGATTCTCCTGATCTCAATCTACCTTTCCATGGTGAAGTATGTGAACCACTGCTAGAGGACACTGCAGGTCCACTGATATTTTGTGACTGCTGCATTGAATTCTGTGTAGCATTACCATTTTGTGCATCTACATCAATCATCACATTTACTAGTTTATACTAGCTGCTCATCTCATCAAAAACAACATCTCAGCTCACTGTAAACTTATGAGTAGAAGGGTTATAGCATCTATACCCTTCTACTAAATGACAAGCAGCATAATCCCTTTCTCTGTTTTTCTCACATAGAGTGAGAAATCTGCCTTGGAAATCTGAAAATCAATAGTGACAAGATACTATCCTATCTTGTCAGACCATGCTCTAGGTGCTTGCTTCAAGCCATACAAGGCTTTCTTCAACCTGCAAACAAACTCAAGATGAATAGCATGAACATAACCTGCTGGCTGCTCCATAAAGACCTCTTCTTGCAAATCACCATGCAAGAAGGCATTCCTTACATCCATCTGATGTAAAAACCATCCCTTTGATGCAGCCATAGCAATTACTACTCTTACAGTTGCCATCCTTGCAACCGGACTGAATGTTTCTTCATAATCAATGCCATATGTCTGTGCATACCCCTTGACAACTAATCTTGCCTTGTATCTATTCACAGAACCATTTGCATTGTGCTTGATCTTGTAAACCCACTTATAGCCAATTGCATTCTTGTTTTTAGGAAAAGGCACCAATTCCCATGTAGCATTGGCTTCCAAGGCATCCATTTCTTCATCCATGGCTTTCTCCCATTTTTCATTTCCCATGGCTTGCTCAAAAGAAGTGGGTTTTGGTTCCTGTATCACTTTGACCATATAGGCATAGTGAATGGCTGTAAATCCATCATATTTCAGCCTATCCACATGATACCTAGCTCTGGTAGACCTGCGCAAAATAGGCTCACTTCCAGGTGCTCTCAAAACATCCCTGGTCTTCCTTACTCTAGGTGTAACAACAGAACCAATACCCAACTCATCATCAATGCTCTGTTCTGAGCCACTAGATTCACCATCCACATAAGAGTGACCTGCATTCACATCAAACATGGGCTGATCTATCTTCTCTTTTTCTTTTCGTGATACGTGCGTACCACTATCTGCATTGCTTTGAGGAGATTCTCCTGATCTCAATCTACCTTTCCATGGTGAAGTATGTGAACCATGCTAGAGGACACTGCAGGTCCACTGATATTTTGTGACTGCGGCATTGAATTCTGTGCAGCATTACCATTTTGTGCATCTACATCAATCATCACATTTACTAGTTTATACCAGCTGCTCATCTCATCAAAAACAACATCTCTACTCACTGTAAACTTATGAGTAGAAGGGTTATAGCATCTATACCCTTTTTGCTGCAGAGAATAACCAATAAAGATGCACTTCTCAGCTTTTGGATCCAACTTGGACCTCAACTCATCTGGCACATGAACATAGGCAATGCAACCAAAAATTTTCAAATGAGAAATGTCTGGTTTCCTACCAGTATACATCTCCTCTAGCGTCATGCCATGTATTGTTGTAGTGGGAGTCCTGTTCATTATGTAAACTGCTGTAGCAACTGCTTCAGCCCAATAATAATCTGGTAGATCTTTTTCATTTAGCATAGCCCGAGATACCTCTCCAATATGCCTATTTTTCCTCTCTGCAAGTCCATTTTGTTGTCGGGTATGACTGCATGAATATTGCTGCTTTATGCCATACTCCTGCAGGAACCTTGCAAACTCATTTGAGAGGTGCAGACAAATGGGTCACCTCGCCAGAGATTGCCCCCGTGGCCTCCCTCGCGCCCCCCCTCCCAGTAGACAGAGTCAACAGGCCCGAACCCAACGTTCTCTCAGGCAAGAGCAACAGTAGTCTCAGACCCCTTGGGTTACCCCCTCCATCTGACCTTAGGCATTTTATTTGTAGGCTTGTTTCTTTTTCAACCATAGCTTTAAAAGCTTTGAAGTGCCCAAACACTTCACTTTTCTTTTTCATAAAATACACCCAAACTTTTCTGCTGAAGTCATCAATAAAAGTGACAAAATAGTGACAGCCTCCAATAGATGCAGCTTTAGTAGTCAACACATCAGAGTGGATTAATTCCAATGGCCTTTTACTCTCTTGAACATGCCTAGGAAATGGTTTCCTTGCCTGTTTTCCAAATTGATAGGCTTCACAAACCTTATGCATTTTCGCAACCTTAAATTTAGGCAATCCTGCAACAATATTTTGGGCTTACATTGATTTAAGTCGATGTATATTAACATGACCAATGCATTTATGCCAGATATCAATATCTGCAACTACACTGGTCCCATGTGCAAACATTGCTGCACTCAATTCAGGCATGTCCGCATCCAACGTAAACATCCTTCCCTTCTTCTTTCCTTTTGCTATCAAGCAACCATTATTTTTCATATCCTCAACAAAGCATCCATGAGGATTAAATCTGAACCTGCAAGCCCTGCTCAACCATTTGACCAACAAAAACCAGGTTCTTGGTGATGTTCGGGACATGAAATACATCAGACAGGTATTTCTTTTTCCCATCCTGCATAGACAAAGGAATTTTACCAATCTGCATAATAGGATGTGCAGTATCATCACCAGTCTCCACAAACCCTGGTTTTTCCAGTTTCCTTGCATCATGCATCCATTCTACATGACCTGTCATTTGGTTTGACGCACCTGAGTCAACATACCACACCATTTCGTTCTTCTGCACTTGTCACATAATTGGTCATATGCTGCACCATAAATAGATGCTCATTTCTGTCATCACCCTGTCTACTGAAACATGCATAATTGCTTTGTTGCAATTTTCCATTCATAATGTCATTCTGCTTTTTGTAGCAGTCCTTAGCCATATGACCCATTTTACCTCAGTAGTAGCATTCAACATTGCTGTTTGCATTTTGGCCTCTCTGCCATCCACCACGGCCTCTTTGGCTCGCCCTGCCTCTAGAGTTACCACGTCCTCCTACATAGGACTGGTTTTCTTGAGTTTGCTGCATATTTTGATTTCCACCACGGCCTGTAGATCGGCCTCCTCTACCTCTGCCTCTACCTCTTCCAGCATTTGAGTAGAAGACAGTTTCTTTTGAAGTTCCTCTTGAAGAAGATGCACCCCCATTTCTCTACTCTTCAGAAATTAGAAGAACAAACAACTTTTCAAAATCTGGAAATTTTTCACGGACGGCAATGGATGTCCGGAACTGTGCATAATCCTTTCCTAGACCATTCAAGGTCACAGAAACTAGATCATCATCTTCCACTGGCGACCCAATGGAAGCAAGTGCATCTGCAATTTTCTTCACCTTCATGTGGTGGTCATTGATGCTCAAATTTTCTCTCTGCACATTGTGCAACTCCTGTTTGAGCTGCATTTTCCTGGCTTGCGTATTTGTGCTGTACATTTTTGCCAAAGTATCCCATGCCTCCTTTGGCGTACTTGCATCCTGAATATGCACAATCATAGAATCAGAAATACTGATAGACAGCTAGTACATAACTTTCCTGGCTCTCTCATGCCATCCTTTAAATGCCTGCATTTCCTGTTGATTGGGAACATTAGGAAGAACTGGTTCTTCTTCATTTCTTGTAATGAGCTCCCGATAGCCTTTTCCCATAAGGAAATTCGTCATTCTAAACTTCCATGCCTGGAATTTGTTCTTGTCAAGCTTTTCTGTGACAATCTGTGAAAGAGAATCAAACGCCATTACAGAACACTGCAAAATATTCTGTCACTGCGAAAAACATAGCTTTTGCCTCACACGGGCAGATCTGCAAAACTGACGAAAGTGGTATTTGACCACACAGTCACTTCCTAGTGATGATTTTGCATCAACAGGCAACAAGCATGATTTTGCAACTCCCAATATCTTTGTACACAGGCATACGATGCAATTTCTGTGGCAACTTTTCACCGACCAGTCGAGCAATGGTCGTACAGCAAAAACAGGGCCTTTTTCTGAGTGCCTGCGAAGAGCTTCCGCCTTCAAAATGGGCCCCGAAATGGCCTCGAATAAGAAAAATAAAGTCACAGAGGGCTTTGCCATAACCCGTAGCATATACTGCGCTCTCGCCACACTGCGACGGGCGTCTCAATCTGAGACAGTGCACTCTTGCACTTCTGGCTGTGCTACCTGCAGAGATTTGCTCTCAAACTCGAAATAGGAAAGCAACACTGGTCCTCTTACTAGGACACCACAAACTTGGTTTGCTTTCTTGAGCTCCTTACGACAAACAACGCTCTAATACCATGTGAAGATAGTGGGAGAGAGGGAAGGAGTCTCACTTGCGGCTTTCTCACATACACAATGGGGGAATACACACATAGGTGGAGGCTGAAAACAGTTTTCCTCTTCTTAGTTGTGAAAGCCAAAAGAACTCTAGTACAAAGAAATAGAAGAACCATATATGTGGGTCTCAAACCAAACTCAACTAACTAAGGTGGCATACTAACTGAGCCACAAACTAGAGTATAAGGATAGCTATCATCCAGCTATTATTCGTGGGCAGTGTACCAACCGCATCTGCAGCTAACAAGTCGATGACATAAATGCACAACGGTCACCCTGGCATATCACGAGTGGAGCTCGATATCTCAACACCTTTACACCACAAGCTAGTGCCCAGGCAATATATGTCAAAAAGTAGCCAGCTCTTGAGCCTTACTTTCCAGCATAACACCCAAAAATAGGTAAAGTAGGCCGCTTCTCTATTAGTATGATCTTATCTGTTTGCCATGATATAGGATGACCACCCAAAACTTTTGAGAAACACTTGAAAAAATAAGTAAGATCAACCCCATCGTTGCTAAGCAATTTGCTAAAAATCAGTATCTTCACAGCAGATAGGTCTTTAATATAATGAGAAAGGCTTGATAGTTTATCAAGCCCAGGAATTCTACTCCCAGCTACCCTCAGGAGGAAAGTGTCATCTTCAACGAACAATTGCCATACGCAAAACACACTTTGATTTAAAACAAACCATCAAATTGCATATCTAAACTCCAAATGCAAGAAAGGTAGGTTCCTTACCTCAATATTGTCATCTTTCTCTAGTATATCATCGTTAAACAAGGAGATACCCATCTCCTCCTTCCCCTTGGAGCTATCACTGATATCCAAGCTTGCTATGAGGTCCATTTGTGCTTGGGTTTCCTGGAAGATTGTCTCATCCACCTCTTCATACATTTTGGCTTGCTCAAAACATATGAACAATGCTTCCGAAGCATCGAATCTGTCCTCCAACTCTAATAAAGGATCGTCCTCAATCCTTACTTCCTTGTCAACCCTATAATATTGTGCAATAAATGCAATTGCATAATCTTCTCTTAAATTAAATAGGCACTGTATGTCATACAACAAGACATACTCTTTTCCCTCAATATTGAATGAGGGAAGAATGGGCATAGTGAGGTCAGAGCTCTCAGCCTCCACATCATCCACTATGACAGCATCTCTTAGGGTCTCATTTTTTAAGGCCACTAGGTCCAATGCTACAATTGCAAGCTCTTCCTTTGTTGGGTTGATCTTCTCTTCCACTTCTGGTAGATCTAATTTTTCCTCTATTTTTTCTTCCTCGTCACTATCCTTTGGGTCCTCAAGTGATCCATCAGCATAGTGTACATACATGGCAAATGCAAGTGCCTCTTCAAGTATCCTACAATTGCCCTTGTGTATAGTGTAGATTCCCTTGTGGGGCAGTCTTCAAAACTATCAAACACCTTGTGCATTTGATACCTCATCATGTCGTTTGCAGCAGCAATGTCTTTGACATGTACAAAAGTCTTGCTGTTGACAATGTTTGATCCTTCAATTGTAAGCTTGTGGAAGGATTCATACATCTCTCTAAGAAAATCTTTGTGCTGTGTCAGAAGAGACTGCAAATCCAGCTTCTTATTGAACATATCATGGTATTTGTGATAGTGCATTTGGCATTCTAACTTTTGCAGGAATTCAAAGAGCTACAGTTGGGGTGACTTCTTTTCCTCCTCCTTTCCCTTACCAATTGATTATCCACCTTTGTCTAAACCCTTGTCATTGGGCTTTCTTCTCTTCACTGCATCATACAAAATCAAAAAATGAGTCTTGCACATATAGCTAAAAAGAAACAGAAGCACTTATACAAAAATTCTTACCAAAAGATTCCTCCTCCTTTATAGCATAAGCTGAGAGGTCAATGGTCTTCCTGATAGGTCTTAGTGCATCACCTACATCACCTAGATGATTAGCTCCTCCTCTTTAAAAGTTTGCAGAAAAATGCCATATGACTTTCTATAATTAAATAGACTGAAATCATGTTTTCTAGCAAAAAGTCCTACTGATGCAAAAACATCATGTGCAAAGAAAATTCAGGTGAATCTGCAAGATAGTTGTCTTGATCATTCAAAAGATGAAGCAGATGACTACTACTTGATGCAGTAGAATTAGATAGATGAAGAAGACAATTGGAAAGGTAGATCAAGACTTTGGTGTATTTAAGTACCTGTAGCCTTTCTTTCCATGGCTCTTTGCACAAGTATAGGTAGGTGGGGATGATGATGGGAAAAAAGCAAGGTCTAATGTATTGTCCAAATGAAAATGAGGAAGAAGATGAAGATTCAAAACTATTGAATGGATGAAGAAAAGTGAAGATAATAGGAGATGGTAGAGATATCTATTCAAGTCATACTTGTCAGCCACACATGCCAAAACTAGTCTTCAAGGTACTATATTTAGAGTATCTAGTGATTGCATGCACCTATTTTTAGACCAAGCTGCTAGACTTAATCATTCCTATTGTCATCTCCATCTCTAGTTTCATCTTCCTTCCTACAGGATCCAGGTCCTTCCCCCAGACCCACTACAGCTGGACCCAATATAGCTCCAGGTCCTTTCCCCATACCCACTATAGCTCTATCTCAACCCATCAAGCTGACACCCATCAAATTGTTATCCACACTGACCCACTATAGCTCAAGATACATCAAGCTAACAACCATCAAGTTGGCACCCATCAAGCTCTTCTCAAGCTGATACATACTAATAAGCTTAGTACATTTTGCTAGAAAAGGCGATATTCATGTTTCTATAGGAAAACTGCTCCAAATCTCATTTTTTAATCTAATTCTTGCACACCTAGCATATTTTGCTAATAAATGTGATATGGTGTGTTTCAATTGAAAAGAGCCTCAAATTGTGTTTTTTGGCAAAATAAGTTATTCTCTATGTGTTGTGTCACTGGCACCTAAGGAAAGGTGAGATCTACACAATCACAGAGCAAGAAAACACTACTGTCCACAAATATAGCAGATTCCTGAGTGGTATATATGAGTACTTGGATTCGCTACGTCCACATGCCAAAATTGGTCTTCAAGGTACTATATTTAGAGTATCTAGTGATTGCATGCACCTATTTTTAGACCTGGTTTTTTAGAGTATCATTCATTTTGTCCTCCCTACAAGCTTATGCACAGCTAGCATGTTTTGCTCTAATAAATGCGATATAGGGTGTTCTTATGGAAAAGAGCCTCAAATCTCGTTTTCTGGAAAAAAATATTTTCCTCTATGGACCAAGTACTAGCACCTAAGAAAAGATGAGGTCTACACAATCACAGATCAAGAAAACACTAGTAGCAAACCACTATAGTAGATTTCTAAGTGGTAGAATGAGTACCTGGATTTTTTATGTCCATGACTGGCCCTAGTGACTTGTCTATGGCACTTGCACAGGTGCAGTAAGGGTGGGGGGGGGTTGGGGTTGGGGGGATGATGGGACTAAGGGGGGGGGATGATGATGGCAGTGATGCAGATCAGAACTGCTAGAGGGATGGAGAAAAGTGTAAATCAAAATTGTAGATAAGAGGAAAGGCCACAGTTTCCAATGAATGTCACATCTGTCTTATCAGCCACAAAAAACGATCTTCTAGGTTCCTGTGCATTTATTTCCTCCATCATTGTTTACACAGATTTTGAGACAAATTTCCCTCTAAGTAGAATTACCCTTCATTTCATCCCTATCTCTAGTTTCAGTTGCCGCCAACCTCACCACCTCCAGCTTACAACATAGCTCAAATCTGGCCTGGTAATAGTCATATAAATCAAACTTCTTACTATGTGTTTGTACATAGTAGGGTCTTCTAGAACCTCACCTGCATCTGTGCTCAACTTCACATTCAACTCTAAAGGAACTGAAATAGGTTTATAGCCTATCATCCCATATTTGGATAGCATGTCCAATCCATACTACCTCTACAAGAGCCATATCCCACTTGTGGATCTAATCACCTCAATCTCTCCCAAATCCTTCATCTCAAACATCTGCTTCAATAGCATTTTCACATGAAGGATATCTTCATCACTATCACCTGTGATGATCACATCATCAACATAAATGACAAGCAGCATAATGCCTTTCTCTGTTTTTCTCACATAAAGTGAGAAATTTGCCTTGGAAATCTCAAAGCCAATAGTGACAAGATACTATCCTATCTTGTCAGGCCCTGCTCTGGGTGCTTGCTTCAAGCCATATGAGGCTTTCTTCAACATGGAAACAAACTCAGGATGAGCAGCATGAACATAACCTGGTGGTTGCTCCATATAGACCTCTTCTTGCAAATCACCATGCAAGAAAGCATTCTTTAGATCCATCTAATGTAAAGACCATCCCTTTGATGCAGCCATAGCAATGACTGCTCTTACGGTTGCCATCCTTGCAACCGGACTGAATGTTTCTTCATAATCAATGCCATATGGCTATGCATACCCCTTGACAACTAATCTTGCCTTGTATCTGTTCACAGAACCATCTGCATTGTGCTTCACCTTAAAAACCCACTTGTAGCCAATTGTATTCTTGTCTTTAGGCAAAGGAACCAATTCCCATGTAGCATTTGCTTGAAAGGCATCTATTTCTTCATCCATGGCTTTCTCCCATTTTTCTTTTCCCATGGCTTGCTCAAAAGAAGTGGGTTCTGGTTCATGTATCACTTTGACCATATAGGCATAGTGAATGGCTGTAAATCCATCATATTTCAACCTATCCACAGGATACCTAGCTCTGGTAGACCTGTGCAAAATAGGCTCACTACTAGGTGCTCGCAAAACATCCCTTGTCTTTCTTACTCCAGGTGTAACAATAGAAAGAATACCCAACTCATCATCAAGGCTCTATTCTGAGCCACTGGATTCACCATCCACATAAGAGTGACCTGCATTCACATACACCATGGGCTGATCTACTTTCTCTTTTCCTTTTTGTGATACTTGCATACCACTATCTGCATTGCTTTGAGGAGATCCTCCTGATCTCAATCTGCTAGTCCATGGCAAAGTATGTAAACCACTGCTAGAGGACACTATAGGTCCACTAATATTTTGTGATTGCTGCTATGAATTTTGTGCAGCATTAAGATTTTGTGCATCTACATCATCAATCACATTTACTGGTTTATACCAGCTACTCATCTCATCAAAAACATCTTTGCTCACTGTAAACTTACGAGTACAAGGGTTATAGCATCTACACCCTTTCTGCTGCAGAGAATAACCAATAAAGATGCACATCTTAGCTTTTGGATCCCAACTTGGATCTCAACTCCTCTGGCACATGACCATAGGCAATGCAACCAAAAACTTTCAAATGAGAAATATCTGGTTTCCTACCAGTATACCTCTCCTTTGGCGTCATGCCATGTATTGCTGCAGTGGCAGTCCTGTTCATTATGTAGACTATTGTAGCAACTGCTTCAGCCCAATAACAATCTAGCAGGTCTTTTTTGTTGAGCATGGCATGAGATACATCTCCAATATGCATGTTTTTCCTTTTTGCAAGTCCATTTTGCTGTGAGGTATGACTGCATGACTATCGCTGCTTTATGCCATGCTCCTGCAGGAAACTTGCAAACTCATTTGAGAGGTACTCTCCCCCTCCATCTGACCTTAGGCATTTTATTTGCATGCCTATTTCTTTTTCAACCATAGCTTTAAAAGCTTTGAAATGCCCAAACACTTCACTTTTCCTTTCCATAAAATACACCTACTGTAGTCATCAATAAAAGTGACAAAATAGGACAGCCTCCAATAGATGTAGCTTTAGTAGTTTACACATCAGAGTGGATTAATTCCAACGGCCTCTTACTCTCTTGAACATGTCTTTGAAATGGTTTCCTTGCATGTTTTCCAAATTGACAGGCTTCACATACCTTATGCATTTCTGCAACCTTGAACTTAGGCAATCCTGCAACAATATTTTGGGCCTGCATTAATTTACATTGCTATACATTAACATGACCAATGCATTTATGCTAGATATCAATATCTGCAACTACACTGGTCCCATGTGCAAACATTGCTGCACTCAATTCAGGCATGTCCGCATCCAACATAAACATCCTGCCCTTCTTCTTTCCTTTTGCTATCAAACAACCGTTATTTTTCATATCCTCAACAAAGCATCCATGAGGATTAAATCTGACCTGCAAGCCCTGCTCAACCATTTGACCAACAGAAACTAGGTTCTTGGTGATGTTCAGGACATGAAATACATCAAACAGGTATTTCTTTTTCCCATCCTGCATAGACAAAGGAATTTTACCAATCTGCACAATAGGATGTGTAGTATCATCACCAGTCTCCACAAATCCTGGTTTTTCCATTTTCCTTGCATCATGCATCCATTCTGCATGACCTGTCATGTGGTTTGATGCACCTGAGTCAACATACCACACATTATTTCGTTCTTCTGCACTTGTCATAGAATTGGTCATATGCTGCACCGTAAATAGATGCTCATTTCTGTCATCACCCTGTCTACTAGCAGATGCATAATTGCCTTGCTGCAATTTTCCATTCATAATGTCATTCTGCTTTTTGTAGTAGTCATTAGCCATATGACCCATTTTACCACAGGAGTAGAAATCAACATTGTTGTTTGCATTTTGGCCTCTCTGCCATCCACCACGACCTCTTTGGCTCCCCCTGCCTCTAAAGTTACCACGTCCTCCTCCATAGGACTAGTTTTCTTGAATTCGCTGCATATTCTGATTTTTTCCACAGCCTCCAAATCGGCCTACTCTACCTCTGCCTCTACCTCTTCTAGCATTTGAGTAGAAGACAACTTCTTTTGAAGTTCCTCCTAAAGAAGATGCACCACCATTTCTCTGCTCTTTAGAAATTAGAAGAGCAATAAACTCCTCAAAATTAGGAAAATTTTCGCGAACAGCAATGGATGTCCAAAATTGTGCATTTATGTGGTAGTCATTGATGCTCATATTTTTGCTCTACACATTATGCAACTCCTACTTGAGCTACATTTTCCCGGCTTGCCTATTTGTGCTATACATTTTTTTCAAAGTATCCCACACCTCCTTTGGCGTGCTTGCATCTTGAATATGCACAATCATAGAATCTGAAATACTGATAGACAGCTTGTACATAACTTTTCTGGCTCTCTCATGCCAGCCTTTAAATGCCTGCAACTCCTGTTGATTGGGAACATTAGGAATAACTGGTTCTTGTTCAGCTCTAGTAATGAACTCCCAATAGCCTTTTCCCTTAAGGAAATTCATCATTCTAAACCTCCATGCTTGGAAGTTGTTCTTATCAAGCTTTTCAGTGATAGTCTGTGGAAGAGGATCAGACGCCATTACAAAACACTGCAAAATATTCTGTCACTGCAAAAAAACACAACTTTTGGCTCACAACGGCAAATCTACAAAACTGACGAGAGTGGTATTTGACCACATAGTCACTTCCTAGTGACGATTATGCATCAACAAGCAATAAGAATGATTCTGTCACTCCCAATATCTCTGCACATAGGCATACTATGTAATTTCTATGATAACGTTTCACCGACCTGTAGAACAGTGGTCACACAGCAAAAATCAAGCACTTTCTTGAGTGCCTGTAGAAAACTTATGCCGCCAAAACGGGCCCCAAAATGGCCTCGAATCGAAAAAATAATTTCACCGAGGGCTTTGCCCATGCTTGTAGCATATACTGCCCTCTCGCCACACCGCAAAGGGCATCCTAAGTTGAGACAATGCACTCTTGCACTTTCTGGCTGTGCTACTTGCAAAGATTTTCTCCCAAACTAGAAGAAAAAGGAAAGTAACACTGATCCTCTTACTAGGACACCACGAGCTTGATTTGCTTTCTTGAGCTCTTTACCACGAACCGACTCTGATAGCATGATGTGAAGACAGTGGGAGAGAAGGAAGGAGTCTCACTTGCAACTTTCTCACATACACAATGGGGGAATATACACAAAGGTGGAGGCTGAATCTATTTTTCCTCTTCTTAGTTGTGAAAGCCAATAGAACTCTAAGTACAAAAGAATAGGTGAACCCTATATGTGGGTCTCAAATTAAACTCAACTAGCTAAGGTGGCAAACTAACTGAGCCACTAACTAGAGTACATAAAGATAGCTGTCGTCCAACTATTATTCATGGGCTGTACCAACTGCATCTGCAGCTAACAAGTCGGTGACATAAATGAACAATGGTCACCCTGGCATATCATGAGTGGAGCTCGATATCTCAACAGTTCATAGGGATAACACTTGTCCCTTGAACTAGATTCGGTGTATTGTTTGTTGTGTAGATGACATTTTTCTGACCTTCTAATGGTTTTATCTGTGTGAACCATTCCTGATGATTTGTCATGTGAGATGATGCACTGCTATCGATGTACCAAGGATCCTCTTCCACTTGGTCGACTTGATAGCTGTAATCCTCTTTGGGATTATAATTAGAGTCTAGGTACACTGTATGAGTCTAATGCATTTCCTCGCTTGCACGAAACATATTTCCATGTTCATTTGCAAAATGATTGTGACTAGAATGTCCACCACGATGATTTTCTCTGCCTCAGAAATTCCCTTGATTACTATTGGATTGACTGCCTTGGTCGTACTACTTCTTGCGAGAATCTCTTTCATAGTGTCCAAACTTGTGACAGTAGTTGCACTAAATGTTTGACATGTTGGTGGATGCATTCCCTCATCCTTGAAATCTTCCTCGGATGGAATGATTTCCTCTTTGCTGATTATGATGCTGTTGAGGATGATGTTGATGCTTATGCTGATGCTGATGCTGACTTTGATCTTGTTGCTGATGATGACCACTTTGATGTTGATGCTGATGCTGATGCTGACTTTGATGTTGCTGCTGATGATGACCACTTTTCTAATATGATCTACCTCTGCCTCTGCCTCTGCGTTTACTTTTGTTTGAAGCTACTGTGAATGCCTAATTATTAGAATGACCTTTACGTGCTTGGATGGCCTCAATCCTGAGTTCTTCACCAAGTAGGACTATCTGACTGAAGTTCTTCCAGTGTCAAAATTTACCGTTTGATGGCAGTACTCTGGACTAGATTCTCATATCCCTCTCCTAGTCCATTCAAAATGACTTGAACCATCTCTGCGAGGTTCATAGTCTCTCCTTGCTGCAAGTTGATTGTTGTAGTCTTTTATGCAAAGTACATAAGCATGACCGGTTTCATTGCTGTTGCAGATTGTAGATCCCATTGTTGGTGTTGTGAGACAACAGATGGAGTAGAGCTACTAGTGGCTGAATCATCCAATGGTCTAGGTGTAGATCCATTGACATACTCCCATTTGTCGTGAAGTACAAGAATGGTCTCCATTCGGTATTTCCATGTACTGTAATTGGAGTTGTCTAACTTAGCAGATGCCTCCAGATTGAGGTTGCTAGTCGTAGACATGGTGCAAGAAATGTACTCAAAGGTGTCGTGAAAATCTCTGTATGAATCAACTGCAAATACATTGACTGTGTCAGGTGAAATCTCTGAACCGTCAGTGGAGATAGAACTGCAATATCTAAAATCTGATTTGTATTACAAGGCTTGTGGCAATGATGCCAGGAATAGCCAAGAGGATTTACAAGGCTAAAATGATGTGCACGATGTCGTGAGATAGCCCAATAGGCTTTACAATGGTGGCATGTGTGTGTGAAATCAAGTGCTATCTGCCCACACTGAAACAATCTGCAATGCCTTTGTACTCTCTGAAGTCTGCTCACTGAACTGATGAACATAAGGTTTCAGGTAATGTAATGATTTGAAACCGTATGTGAGCATATGGACTGCGAGTAGGTACTAGTCAGGAATTTCGAGCATGGCTTAGATTGGCAACTTGGGGAAATTCAAAGCATCCCCTCTATGGTGATCTAGTCTACTCTAATCTAGATCTATACCAACCGTTGAGTGATGAAAGAACAACAAATAATTCCTTTTATTTTGTTCTTTTTAAGTGCTGGGTCAGATGCATTGATGTAGAGGCAAATGTGCATGAAGGAAGTGGTTTTGTCGACGGCGAGGCTCAAATTTGAGTGTAACTTGTGCTGAAATGTGTGCGTGATGTGATGAGTGCATAGAGCACAAAAAATCGGGCGACTTCCTTTTTAGAGCGCCCTCAAATTCTTCTTGGATCAAGAGATACGACTTGATCTAGGTGGAGGGGCAAAAGGAGTGAAAATGTGCTCAATGATGATGTGTCACTGTGGGTCACATGTAGTGATGATGTGGCACTGTGCCTAGCAAGAGGTGTGCCAGTAGAGCCTTGTGCTGATGTGGCAGGAGTAGTCACATGAAGTGACTGTGGAGCACTGAGTGTGCTTGTAGAGGTCAGTGTTGACTGGACTACTGAGGTGGCACTATTGAGGTGGCACAAATGATGATGTCAGCAAATAACATGGCAATGTGGTGATGTGGTACTAATGATGTGATAATGATGACATGGCACTGATGACATGGTAATCGCAAAGTGCTTGTTACATCAAGATTGAAAGTCATTTTAGGTAGCCAGGCTTTACAAGAAGTAAGCTAGAACATAAGCTAGTTGTGGGAATTAGTGCGTTGATCAAGGAGGTCAAGTTCAATCTAAATAGATTGTCAAAAGGCTTGATTTGGGATTTTTGCATTATATCTTGGCTATTAAGGTGGTTGGACAAAACTATGGATGGAATGCATCATTTTCAGAGACTCGGCATTGGGTCGAGAAGGTAGTTTGGACATTGAGGGGGGGTTTTTAATATGCTCAATGCCCTACCCTCTTGGTAACCACTAGTGGTCCAAGGTGCTCAAGTTGTAAGGCCCCCATATGAGGAGAAGCCACGTGTGAGCCCGAGACACTAGATGGTGGATCTTGACTTGCATGTCAGATGAGGTCTATTAATGAGACCATTGATGGTAGAAAGGTGATTGTGTGGGAGCCCCTTATTCTTGCTGGGGTCTGGGGGCCAGCAGCCTCCCTAGTGGGGGTTTGGGGGTGAGAGTCCTCAAGGTGATGGTATAGGGAATATTCCTTGAATATTCCATGGATGACTAGTTGGTTCAACTGACTAGGTTGATTACTCGACTCCACCAACTAGGTTGATCTGACTACCGCCCTCATAGCTATAAAGAGGTGACCTCCCCAGTCCATTGTATCAGATCAGTTCAACTCAGATCAAATCTTTTCACCTAGTATCTATCTAGATCGCCATCTAAACTCCACTGCAGAGTGCATGGGTGGACAGAGCCATCATCTGTACTATATCAGTATTGAAGGAAGATTTTGTTCCTCTCTAGTTTGCTGTGTACTCTCTATTCTTTGTTCAGTTTTTGTTTTGTTGTGCCATGTAATTTGACAGCTCATAGGTGGGGAGGTGAGTAACCCTATTCCAACACCCCTCTCACCAACCCACATTGTCTAGATCCAACTCCATTGTTGAAGATGCTCTAGTAGCTCCCATCTTGTAGCCGTTTGGAATAATTTGCTGTCATATAGTATTCCCCTAGATTTTCAACCTATGGCTCCTACTCTACCAGGTCTAGTTCTACTTTTGCACACTAGTCTAATACACACATCCATCTTTGGTAGCACTTGATGGCACCACCACCTTCATTCATGAAGCCACCGTCAAACTTGAGCACTCTTGATACCAACATCCTCCAATTGTCCCCCTCATGGTGGGTGAACAATGGCTTGAAGTCCTCTAGGCACCAAGCCGTGAAGGTCTATTTCAACCCATCCTTTGTTTGGCTAGGTTTGCAAGCAAACAGCATACCTGAGACATCATATCCCTAGCATTAATCTAGATTATCAAGACTGTGAAGCCCTCATGGTTTTGCATTACCTCATTCTAAGGCATATCCTCTGTCTAACCCTGTGTCCTTAAGTCCTATTGAAGAATCAATCTTTGCTTTAGAAACACCAGCTAAGCACCCAGATGACTTCAGACACTCATAACTATCCATCACCTTCACAAAGATCTCTAACTCCTCTCCTGACCAATCCTCAATGTTGGACATCTTAACAATAACTGGGATCCATATACCTATGAAGAGAGTGGGAGAGAAGTAAGGAGTCTCACTTGCAGCTTTCTCGCATACACAATGGGGGAATACACACAAAGGTGGAGGCTGAAAATAGTTTTCCTCTTCTTAGTTGTGAAAACCAAAAGGAACTCTCTCTTAGTACAAAAGGAATAGATGAACCCTATATGTGGGTCTCAAACCAAACTTAGCTAACCTAGGTGGCATACTAATTGAGCCACTAACTAGAGTACATAAAGATAGTTGTCATCCAGCTATTATTCATGGGTGTTGTACCAACTGCATCTGTAGCTAACAAGTCGGTGACATAAATGCATAACGGTCACCCTGGCATATCATGAGTGGAGCTCGATATCTCAACACTCCCCCTCGAGCTCAATCCCAATTCCTACACACCAAGTAGGTCTCTAAACTTGCACAGCTTCTCTACACCCAATGCCTTCGTGAATAAGTCAGCTACCTGATCCTTTGTGCTGACATAAACCAGATCAATAAAACCTACTAGAACCTTCTCCCGCACATAGTGATAATGCACCTCAATGTGCTTTGTTACGTCAGGAACTTTGCAATAGAACTTTCAATATGCACATGAAAAATATGCGTTTCATTAGCACTTATTATTTTCTCTTGGACCACTTCTGCATTCAAACACTCGACCTTCTCTTGGACCACTTTTGGATTCAAACATTGGGCCTTCTGAATCCTATCTTGGAAGTATTTGCTCAATCTAGATTTCCACTTCACTATTCGATTGTCTCTTTGGATATGATGAACATGACTCATAATCACAACATTCTTTACACGTTTGGTCTCTAGACTTGTAAACTTTCATCCTCCTCAAGTACAAAACCGTCTTCTTGCAATTGCTCATTTTCATGTTTTCTTATGGATGTTCCAACAAAAACCTTCCACTCTCCATGCAAATGATCGGGCACACCTAGGATAGATTGGTCAACATTCCATGTATGGGCTATAAAGGTATTGCAAAACCACACAAATTTTTCATTAAAACCATTAGGATGTTATTTTGTCCCCTTAAAAGGTGTAGGTACACCCTGTACTCCACTTTGGCCCAAGGGATTAATGAGTGCTCCACATTGAGCCTTTGTTGCCATGAAGTACCCAAAGCATGTCACCACACTACATGGATTTGTTCTTATGATAGCCCAAATAGAATCATGGAAAATTTTCTCCTTGCATAGAACATCCCTTTGTTGCACATTTGTAGAGTTATGTCCTCTCCCACCAACTGGTCATCTGCTAGTAACATAATTGTAATTTGGCCTGTGGCTATCATGCTCGGTCATTGTAGCAGTTGTGACGAAGCCTCTCCTCCTTTTAATTTGGATTTTCTCTATTGATGGTCTCTACATTTTAGGTGTCTGATGCCCATATTCTTCTATAACACTATGCGCAACATCAACTAGCCTTTTTGTTGATACATTTCCAAAACCACAACTCAAAATTCTCCCATAGTTCGTTCAAATTAGGTCCAGTTCCTAAATGCCTGCCAACCATGAATGCATTGTAGTGTGTGCCTTGAAGAATAGACAATGCTAGATCTAATGTAGTGGCCTCATATAGGCTTATGTGTTTAGCATACCCATGAGCAACCCTTGTACTGAAATGCTTAGTTTTAAATAGATTTATAGAAGGCAAAATCCAACATCCTTATGTTGTTCCATGAACGATCCTCCCCACACTAAGAAACCCATAGATCCTACCATGTCTCCAAGGCAGGAAACTCACCATCTTTCACATGAATGGGTGTCCACCATGTTTGAAGAACCTCTTTACAAATGTCTGCAGTGGCATCTGATGTTGTTTCCTCCAATTCTTGCTCATGAGCTTATGCTCTTCTTAAAAGGGAGGCCTAATGAATTTCCTAGTGTGCTCTTTCATGCTCATCTCCAAATTGAAATTGCATGTTCTCTCTTTACCCCCCATGACATTATAAGGTACATAATTATAGATTAATCAAACTTGCTCCACCTCCATTTGCTTCCTCTCTACCTCTGCTACTTCCCCCATCTGTAGCCTTCCTACCTTCCCCATCCGTAGGCTTCTGCCTCTGCTCACTCACCCCTCTGCTCTTCCCTCCCTCCCTCCCTCACCCCTTGCTCTGCAGTTCACTCTTCTCTTCCCTTCCTCCCTCCCTCTGCTTCTCCACTCTACTCTTTTGTCCCTCCCTCCTCGCCACTCACTCTGCACTTCATAGCGTGTGGTCATCAACCAAAACAAGGAGGCATTTATAGAAGACATGAAGGTGGTCAGACACTTCCATCAACATTTGGTTGATTCGATGTATTTTGGCCCTCTCACCTCACATTAATCATGCCACCCTCTCCAACTAATTAATAATTTATTTTTGGGAACATTAGGGCCCCCTAGTAGCTGCAAACCTCTATTCTTTGCCAAGTGAGGCTCCAAAGGTATCATACGATTTGTTCAAGAAACATGATATTTAACAAAGCACCTCAATCTCACTGATTATAAGGCCTTTGAAAAGTATCATGCCTGTCAGATATGGTTTGGATGGTCAAAAATACATTATACCTTGTTTTTTCATCACCCATGAAATAACATGCTTCGGGGTGTCTTATTCGAACATGCAAGTTTGCACTGGGAACAATACAATTCATGCACTTCAATAATTCCCATTGTATATGGTTCGCATGGTCGAGAAAGCATTATACCTTGCTTTTTCATCACTTGTCATGCATAAGGAATAAAAAACACGTTTTAGGGTGCCTTATTTGAATGTGCGATTCTATGATGGGCATGATAATGTCATTGAGCCTTAATATCACCCACCTCAAGGCTCGTGAAAATTATTTGGCCATATCAGATATGGTTTGCATGGTTGGGATGCATTATACCACTTTTTTCAACACCCGTCATGCACAACAGTTTAAAAACATGCTTTAGGATGCCTTATTCAAACATGCAAATTTTAGCTGAGAATGATACTTTGCACATGCCTCAATATTATCTAGCTTAAATCCGTGAAAATTATCTTTCCCATCGGATATGGTTTGCATGGTCAGGGATGCATTATACCATGTTTTTTACCACACGTTATGCACATCATTAGTAAACATGCTTTGGAGTGCCTTATTCAAGAAGGTGAGTATTTTATGGGAAATATTATTTGAAAACACCTCAACTACAACCACCTTAAGGCTTGTAAAGGCCTTGAGGTTGGTGTGGTTAAGGTGCCTGAAAATTTTTGTGCCCCATTGAAACTCTAATGTTCAAACAAGGCACCCCGAAGCGTGTTTTTTTAACTTTGTGTATGATGGGTGTTGAAAAAACAAGGTATAGTGCTATCACATCCAATGGGCATGATACATTGCACATGCCTTAAAGTGGGTGAGATGAAGGAATGTGTAAATTATGGTTCCCATCAAAGACTCGCATGTTTGAATAAGACACCATGAAGCATCTTGTGCATGATGGGTGGTGAAAAAACTTGGTAAAATGCATCTTGACCATTCAAACCATATTTGATGGGAAAGGTAGTTTGAATGGGACTTAAGGTGGATGATATTTAGATGCATGAAATGTATTGTGTCCATCAAAGAATTACACTTTCAAAAAGGGACCCCGAAGCATGTTTTTGACCTTTTGCATGACGGGTGCTAAAAAAACATGGTATAGTGCATCCCTTGTTCAAAGTTCACACTCAACATCATGTGATCATGTGCGCATAGCACCATCATGTGATCATATGTGCATAGCACTAACCTTATAGAGTGTTATAAAGGAAAGGGTTAGATCCCCTAACCCTAACCCTAAATGGGTTTGTATATATTCTATTTTTTCAACTAAATCTAGTGTACAGTTAGTCATTTGTGGTGTGCTCTCTAGTTGTGCCCTCTCTCCTCATCTCCACTCTTCTCCTCTCCCCTCTTCATATTTTGTCATGGTATCAGAGCTTGCTTGCCTTTTGCTGAGGCATTGAAATCCTTATGAGAGAGATTGTGAGATTGAGAGTTCTCTTGACTGATCATGAGTTTCTTCTGTTCACTTCCATTGAGAGAATTTCCTTCGATTCATTTAAAAGTTTTTGTCCATTATTCTTTTTGTGTGAGAAAGTTCTTTTGTTTACTTCGTGAGAGAAATCTTCTAAGAGGGATTCGATTCATTACTTTGAGAGAGAGAAAGAGAGAATTTTCATCAAATTCTAGTCATTCCGTCAAAAAGAGATATAGGGAGAGATCTATTCTTTCGAGAGAAATGAGTGAAAGAGAGAAATATTTCTCTCTGTCCTTCTAAGAGAAAGAGCCATTAAGAGAAATAGAGAGGTAGATTGAGGGCTCCTCGGCAAGCCCTTTCATGGCGACTTTGAGCAAGCCCTTCAACGGCGTCACAAGCAGTAGCACCAAGGCGACCTTCTAGCCAAAGCAGCGACCTCCTTTAGTGAATCTACTACTCACGGGTGGCCAAGACAATCCCAATGCCAACACACAGCTAGCTCAGCCATCTCGAATAGCTGCCTCCAAATGAGCTGCTCCTCTAGCAACGCAACTCCTAAGGCAAAGCTCCTTCCACTCACATGGTGGCTACCCACTTCTGCCTCTCCAGTGCCTCGCCAAGCCTCTCTGTTGAGCCAGCAACTCCTTCAATAGCCATGCATCAGCTTCCCGACCAACCTTTCCAAAGCAGCTAACACTCCATCTCCAACACTCAAGCTCCTATCAGTGGCGGTCAACTCCCATAGACTCTAGACGACAAACCTCCTCAGTGACTCCGACGGATAGCCTCTCCAGCAATGACCAGCTAAGCTCCTACGGCTAGCCATTGACACCACGCCAATGGCACCACCGACTGCTCCAACGTCAACCTAGCGCCCAATGCCTGCTCTACCACACTGTGGACTAGCCTCCACCGTCGGCTTGTGGCAACGATAGCTTTTATCTCTTGTCAACACTCTAGCGCCCAGCGACTAGCACCCAGTAACAAAAATAACCTCAGCCTCGTTGCAGATGACTAGCAAGAACGAAATCTTGTGAAGATTTTGATGCATCTTGTTAAGATTCCGTCAAGCTCCCATGTGGAGTCTTATCTAATTGCCACATCATCAAGCACCCCAGATGTGCTTAATACTATATAAAGCTCTCTTGTGTCGACATACCAAAGGCGGCACAAAAGTATCTTCAAATTCTTTGCCTTTGTATTGTGTCTAAGCTTAGCCAACTAATCTTGCCTTATATTTATTTATGGTCCATCATCATTAAGCTTGACTTTGTAGGCCCATTTAAAACCTATGGCATTCTTTTTTTTAATTAACCAAATTACATACATCACAATTCAAAATGCTATTGTACTTTTCATCCATGACATATACCCATTGTGTGGATTACACTACCTCATATAAGGTACCTAGCCTCTCTTGACATAAGCTACACAACATCTATTCATAAGCTTACTATTTTCTAGGCTTCATGTACTTGACAAATTGATTAACCTCATCCACAAGATTCTTTGCCCCATTTGGAATGTGCCAAGCTTGATCACAGGACATGGTCATCAAGATTACTTAGTTATTATAAGTGCATTGGGCTCAATGATGCACATTCCCATTTTGCAAGTCTTTGATGGCCTATGATGCAAGAAGGACATGGAAAGCTTCAAGGTGTATTATACACAATGTGTACAATGCTAAGAGTAAAAGAAAGTATATGTTCTACTCTTTCCACACAACTCATAGATTATTAAGTTGAAAAGAGTATGTTCTACTCTTTCCACACAACTCAATGACATAGATTATTAAGTTGAGATCCAAAAACATACTAGTTCTAAGCAAATGACAAAAGAAGTCATTAAAACATTGGGAAATAAGATTGCTCACTTGTTTTTAACACACTCTATTGCTCACTACATTAGCTACCAAATCGGATAAAATCAAGGGCACACCTTGTAAGATTTTGAGGTCTGACCTACTCATGCATGCACATCAAAAACTAAAACTCCAAGGGGCCTTGATCTTTGAAAGACCTCTGTAATCACATCCTCAGCTAGTGCCACAATGAAGCTCTCCAACACAATGTGCACATATGCAAATAACAAATGTGGGATTCAAAACGCTACTACACCATGTGACTTTGTTTATATGAAGCTATTAGAGTGCTTCATTCATTACCAACCTGTTGGAATGTATAGAAGCTCACAACAAGCAACAAGAGATGGTGGGTATCTCCTTAGAGGTTTCCAGTAGAATCCCACATGTGATTCCTCAAGCTCGCTCGTTTTGCTCAACACCTTGGCTATCATATGGTGGTTTGGGGTCATTTGGAGTACATGGGGTCCCATAAAATCCAAAAAAGAAATGATTTGTTCAAACCCTAAAATTTTCAGGTGGGAATATTATCTTGTATTTTTGGACCTAAAAACTCACAATATGTATCAAATGTTTAGAATGATCACATAGATTTAAAAGAATTAATTTTTGTTAAACCCTAAACCCTAGTTTGATTCCCTAATGAACATTGATTTTTTTGCATGTTTTTTAATCAATATTGCACAAATACCCTAAAGACTCATGTATTCTATGTGCTGGAAGAATATTATCATGGAAAACTAGAAGAGAATAAGTGATATGAATCAAATAATGAAAATAAACCCTAAACCCTAAGCTATTAAAAGAACATACCTGGGGGTTAAGGGTAAGAAAGCATGAAATCATGCACGGAAGGCATGTAACTATTACATGTAAGGTGGTGTTAAGAATAATTCATAGTTAGGGAAGTATTCATGTGTGTGTGTGTGTGTAAAGAAATAAGTGTATGTGTGTGTGAGATACATTTACTAATAAAATTTATTTTATTTTTGTGTGTGTGTGTGTGTGTGTGGGGGTGTGTGTGTCTGTGTGTGCGTGCGAATGTGTACATATATATACATACTAACATACAACATAACTAAGACAAGCTTATCCAAAAGCTACCTCTCCTTCCCATCATCAATGCTATAGGATTTGGTGTTAGGGTTCTTTGATTGACTCTGAGTCTTAGTCTGCGATTGCCATCTAAAATTTGCCTCGGTGGTTAAGGGGATAATCTTATTATCTCCAACCAATTACAAAGATTATGTCATGATCTCCAATCAATTATTTCAACCCTTGCATAGATGCTCTAACTCATATCAGGTTTGTCAACTAGATTCTCTATCTTCTAAGTCCTACTTTAGAATCCCGCTCTCTCAAAACCAATTTAGAGAGACCTACAAGGATACCTATCATCGCAAGATTCCTACCACTTAGAGCCTAGTTATCTCATTATCTCCAACCAATTACGAAGATTATGTCATGATCTCCAATCAATTATGTCAACCCTTGCATAGATGCTCTTACTCATCTTAGGGGCATCAACTAGATTATGTATCTTCTAAGTCCTACTTTAGAATCCCACTCTCTCAAAACCTATTTAGAGAGACCTATAGGGCTACCTGTCTCCTTGCAAGATTCCTACCACTTAGAGCCTATTTGGGTTAAGGGGATTATCTCATTATCTCCAACCAATTACAAATATTATGTCATGATCTCCAATCAATTACATCAACCCTTGCATAGATGCTCTTACTCAGCTCAGGTTGTCAACTAGATTCTCTATCTTCTAAGTCCTACGTTAGAATCCCACTCTCTCAAAACCTATTTAGAGAGACCTATAGGGCTACCTGTCTCATCGCAAGATTCCTACCACTTAGAGCCTAGTTTAGGATTACCAACAAAAATCTAGTTTGGAACCCAATCTGGTGCCCATTCAATGAATCCCTACTCTAGTTACATTTGATATCCTACTTCATAGATAAGGTCGATTCCCAACTATTCAATCAGTTGTCTCCTTGTCCAATTAATATGGGGGTTGACATGTGGGGCAATGAACTTCAATACCCAAAGCTGTCAAAGTGCTTCATTCACTTCTAGCAGCCTAATCAGAATATACAACAACTCCTAGCTTACAAGCTAGAAAAGATGACAGTGATGTTTTGCATGCCTCACCAAAGGTCTTCACTAGAAACTCATGTCTACTTGGTTATGCTTGCTCATCTTGCTCAACACCTTAGCTCATAATTCTAGGAGATGGACTTGCAACTACACTTTGCTAAATCATTTTAAATCTAGTGGAAGTAGCATTAAGTAGAGTTCTTCCATGAATTGCTACATGTCTATCTATGAAACTCATAATGTCTAAGTTCTAACTTATCTATCGAGCTACCTCTCCTACATGTGATCGATGCGATGGTAGTGTTAGTTTTTGACCAATGTTGTGTTGAGGATCATGTAAATTGCACCATACCTCTAGGGCGTAGGTGCAAACCCTAATACTAACCCTAAGGGGTTCATATGTATATCTTCATGTTCATGTTCAATACAACATAGTGTACACGTAGCTATATCGTGTGAACTCCTCTCTCTCTCTCTCTCTCTCTCTCTCTCTCTCTCCCTCTCTCACTTCGGTTATCATGGTATCAAAGCACATGGTGCTCCTAGTCCCTTTAGGAGTGTCAAGCCCTCCTTCCATGAGGCATCTTCCATTGAGAGAGTTTTCATTGGAGAGAGAGAGAGTAATCCCTTGTTCTAGCAAGGCATGCAAGACCTTGCTCAATCAAGGCGTAATTCCTCCATCTGAGGCATCTTCATCATCTTCTCTACTTCATCTTGTAGAGCTTCTTTCACCCTTCAGTTTGCTTTAAAAATCTCAAGAATCCACTTTCTGGAGCTTGAGATATCTCATCTTGAGTGATTATGTTCATTCTTAAGTGAGTTTTATGTGAGTTTGTAAAGATTCATCATAGGTGTAAGGTTTTTTGAAAGAGAGAAGGGGAGAGACACTAGGTTTCTGAAGCTTTAGCCTCGAAAAAGTGCTCCATCTACATCTGCCTTTGAGCCTTTAAAGATAAGGAGTTGGAGGTCAGCCACCAAAAAAAAGCTTCAAAGCCTTCATCTCTAGAAAGACAAAGGCCTCGGGCCTCCAGGGACAGCAGCAACAACTAAAGCAAGCCAGTGCCATAGCCAGCCAACTAAGGCAGCCTTCCACAGCCTTGCAACTTCATCAACAGAGTCTCCAGTAGGTGATCTCACTATGGCCTTCATCAACAAACAGCATCAACTAGCCTCCCGTGCAACAACAGATGTCAAAATGTTTGGGCAGCTGTATCCTCTCAATAGCACCTTCAACAAGCAACTCCTCCATGTAGCTAAGCTCCAACAAGCCCACAAGCTTCTCCATGCTCAGCACAGGAACCACACAATCCTCAGCCTCTCGAAATGCACAAACGAGAACTTCTCATCCGTGGCTCAAACTCGTGCATAGGTCATGAGGCTTCACGATGCATCAACAACCCAACGAGGCAATAGCGACTCATCACCCAGCCTCATCTCATCAGTGATTGATCCCTCTGTAGTTGTAAACACCGCAAGATGTTACGTGTAGGCACTCAATGAGTCAATAGGAGCCAGCTCGAATGGCAAACTCCAACAACGTGACATCCAAACCTCCAACAACACGCGATCCACGGGGCCACAACACTAAACGCTGGTTCCCCTAGCAAGTGACTTCAACAACGAGCTCCACCACGAGCAGAGCTCCTACGCCTATAGCCAAGATCCTACACCATTTGACTCATCCCAATACGTGTGATCTCATGGGCACCCACGATGTAGAGCCCCGACGGACACTACCAACAACTCCAACTACGGCTTCTCAACAGCCACATGCTCAGCCTTCAACAGCTCCATGAGCCCCTTCAACAGCCATGGCTCCACAAAGCAGGATGGCTCCTACGATATTTAGCTCTTAACGAGCTACGACCAGTCCCTCGAGCTCCAACGAATAGGCTAGGCTCAGTAAGGCTCGTGATGAGCAACCGGCCTCCATAGCTCTCCTCTGAGAGAGAAGATGCCATGTGGAAGACTAGGCCACGTGGCTATCCACAAACCAAGCCCTAGGGTTGGTTAGCAAGAGGTAGGCATCAGCAAGGCTTGGTTTAGCCTGTGACATGTGGCAGGTAAGATTGAACCATGGTCAAGTTTGGAGTACCTCGAGCTAGGTAAGTTTGGTCAATCGTCAGCAAGGCTTAGTCAACCAATTGACCTATGGCAGATCTGACCATGTCATCAAATTTATCACCTCACATCTGTCCAATCAGCATCCATGTAAGCAGTGCCTTCTAAGCACATCTGCCTCTTCACAAGCACAACATGCACACATCATGTGAGCCATAATGCCACCTCACCACAGGACACCTCATTATTTTTTATCACCCTCTTGGGATCAAAATTTGGCCATCCTTCTGGGAGCCATAATTTTTATCCAAGGGGAATTTTGCAGTGATACAAAAAGAAAAAATGATCTCGCTAGATTGTGCTCTACATGGTGAGCACCTCACATCTACCATTTGACTTTTCCATAGGTCAGCATCATTCAATCCTCATCATCGAAACTACCTCCTGATCCATTGCAGCATATCCAGCTCCTAAAATGAATCCATATAAAATTCATTTGCTGTATTTTGCACTTCAACGTGTAGTTTAGCTATAGACTAGCACTGTCATAGAGGAGATCCAACTCCACCAAGCCAAGTAAGCCATTGCCACATTACATGATTAGTTCCCAGTAGTGTCAGTCCCATCACATCTATCATTAGTATACACATTCACACGTCTAACACCAATTCAATACACTTGGTATTTGGTAGTTCATCACTTAATCTGACACTTGGCAGAGTTCTCCTTCTCAGATTTAGGATTGTTACACATTTGTACACACACATGCCACCCATGTCAAGTCACACATTGTTGACTACTCTTTGGCATTGGTTCTTGCACATACAAATCAACCTTGTACAGCCTCTTGGCTACTCC
The DNA here is from genome assembly GCF_047967505.1 of Dipteris shenzhenensis. Classification (NCBI taxonomy): domain Eukaryota; kingdom Viridiplantae; phylum Streptophyta; class Polypodiopsida; order Gleicheniales; family Dipteridaceae; genus Dipteris; species Dipteris shenzhenensis. The sequence goes on from NC_141611.1 coordinate 23,289,597, forward strand.
CAACACGTAGTTATCATCATTTCATTACAGGCTGTATCCTTGGTGCACAGTTGTTCTCACATGACTTGGTTTTAACCATTTAGTGTAAGCATAGGAGTGGTAGCCTTCATTCAGTGTTCTCATGGGTAGACACTCTTGCCAATACACGGGTAAGCCTCTTGAGAGTGCTCTCAACGGAAGCAAGAATGGAAGAAGGAGAGAGAGAGACAGAGAGCCACACAAGTTTTGGTGGGTGCAGAACCACCCTAATCTTCTTTTTCATTCATTTATATATGTGTTTGAGTATTGTACATAACTGGGGTGAAGGCACAGTGACCTTTAACCCCCACAACCTCCCACTTAAAGGACAATGTGCCTTTAAGGGAGAACAACCAGTGAGCATACTATCCAATGCCCATCAATACACGACAATACTCAAACCGCTGACTAGGTAGACTCTTCGTCAGCATATCTGCAGGGTTATCATCTGTATGAACCTTGACAAGCTCTATGCGCTTGTCCTCAAGTACCTCCCTGATGAAATGGTACCTGACCTCAATGTGTTTGGTCTTTGCATGAAAGACCGGATTCCGTGCTAGCTGAATAGCACTCATGGAATCACTATGCAATGTCGGTACACCTGTATGAATCCCCAAATCTCCCACTAGCCGATCAAGCCATATAGCCTCCTTGCAACCCTCTGTGGCTGCAACATACTCAGCCTCTATGGTAGACAAAGCAACGCACTTTTGTGCGCGAGACATCCACGACACTGCACCACCTGCAAAGGTGAACACATAACCAGAAGTGGATCTCCTACTATCCACATGCCCTGCATAGTCTGAATCTGTGTACCCAAGTACACGCATGTCTCCTTTACCAAAGCAAATGCACATCTCCTTGGTACCCTTCATGTACCTCATGATGCACTTAACTGCCTCCCAATGCCTCTTTCCTGGATTAGCCATATACCGGCTAGCAACTCCCACTGCAAATGCAATGTCTGGTCTAGTAGCTATCATAGCATACATAAGACTCCCAACTGCTGATGCATAAGGAACCTTGGCCATCATGGCCCTTTCCTCATCTGATTTGGGACTATCTGTATGACTCAGTTTCACATATGGAGGCAATGGAGTACTCACTGCCTTCCCCCCCTCCATATTGAAACGCTGTAATACTTTTGTAACATACTCTTTTTGTGAAAGCCAAAGGAGTTTCCTACTCCGATCACGCGTGATGCGCATACCAAGAATATGACCTGCAAGTCCCAAGTCCTTCATATCAAAGGCCTCATGCAACTTGGCCTTTAATGCATCTAGCTCATAAGTATTCTTGCTAGCCAATAGCATATCATCCACATATAGTGCCAGGATTATCAGGCTATTATCCTTAGCCCTTTTAGTGTAGAGGCAGTGATCAATTTCACTCCTTCTAAAACCCTGGGACCGAATGAAAGCATCAAACTTCTGATACCATTCTCTAGGTGCTTGCTTAAGACCATAGAGACTCTTCTTCAGTTTGCAAACTAAATGCTCTTTGCCCTTTTCTTCAAAGCCTTCCGGCTGCACCATGTAAATTTCCTCATGCAAATCCCCATGCAAGAAAGCTGTCTTGACATCTATTTGCATAAGCTCCATATCCTCTACTGCCACTAGTCCAAGCATGCATCTAAGTGTGGTCATCTTCACAACCGGAGAGAATATCTCATCAAAGTCCACACCCTTCTCTTGCTTGAACCCTTTAGCAACCAAACGGGCCTTGTACCTAGGCACATCATCACCTTTGACCTTCATTTTGTAGACCCATTTACATGGCAATGCTTTCTTTCCATGTGGCAAAGAAACCAAGTCCCAAGTCTTATTCTTCATAAGTGAACTCATCTCTGATTGCATAGCATACTCCCACTTGCGTTGATCCTCACGCATCATAGCCTCTTTGTAGCAAGAAGTCTCCCCGCAATCAGTAAGCATCACATAGTCTACCCCTGGAACAAACCTATCAGGCGGTTTAGACACTCTAGATGATCTTCTCAAGGGCATTTCAGCTTGCTGTCCCACTTGCATATCAGCCACATTTGGCTCATCATTTCCACCAATAGATGATCCATCATCTACCCTTGATTGTATACCTGTGGGAGTACTTGGTGGTACCATTTCTTGCACATTTGGTGCATGGACAGCTTGCTGTCTATCAACATATGCAGGTGGATTCACATCCTGGAAAGTGATTCTCCTCATTTCCACATCCCTCATGGGTGCCTTATGCATCTTCTTCTCATTGAAGACCACATCATGGCTGCGTATGATCTTCTTTGCTTCTGGATCCCAGAGACGATATCCCATCTCTCCACTTTCACCATAATCCAGAAAGATGCATTTCCTAGACTTAGGATCTAGCTTCTTTCGAAGCTCTTTTGGCACATGTGCATATGCCTCACACCCAAATATACGCAAATGAGAGTAAGAGGGCTTCTTGCCACTCCATGCCTCTTCAGGAATACCACCATTCAAACTCTTACTAGGTGATCTATTGATCACATGCACTGCAGTCTTCATTGCCTCAGCCCAAAAACCACCTGCAAGTGGTTGTACTATCCCGAGCATCTGGAGCAGCCAGCCTAGAATCTGAAATGCAAGATAAAAAGGCATAATCCTGTCCAACAAAGTTGGCTGCAGCATCCCCACTGTCAGATGCATGAGGAGCTGAATCTGAAACAACCATACCGGAGCTGTTTTTCTTCTCTTTTGCAAGCCTTTTCCTGCATTCTGCAATGTGATGACCTGGCTTTTTGCAATAGTGACAAAAACCCTTCTTCTTGGGCTTACTTGCATCATTTTTAGCCTTTGTGAAGGCTATCCTGACCCACTGGAAGGCTGATTTACACTTGGCACCCCTGGCCAAAAGCATAGAGCCCTTCTGAATTTTCCAACTCTGAAAGCCAAAAGTGGTGTGAAAACCAGCATCATCTAGCTGACCCACTGAAATAAGACTCTTGGTCAGCTTAGGCACATGTCTCACATGTTTCAAAACAAATGCAGACCCATTTGCAAAAGAAAACATTATGTCACCTGCTCCCACTATGTCACATGCATAGTCATTTCCAAGATGCACACAACCTGTCTTTCCACTATCATAAGTGGAGAACCATTCCCTATGGGGAGTAACATGGAATGAAGCACCAGAATCCAAAATCCAATCCTGGGAATATGCATCATCTGAAGTGGTAAGCAACTCTGCAGATAAACTAGACATGAAGAGAACATCATTGTCACTATCACGTGTGACTGCATTGATCTCCTCGATCTTCACTTTTCCTTTGTCCTACCTTGGACTCTCTTCCTTTTGATTTGCACCCCAATTTGCATTCTTTTTCTTATCCTTTTGCTCTCTTTTCAGCTTGTAGCAATCCTTTTTCATATGGCCCTTCTTGCCACAATGGTAACACTCAATGTTCCGTGCCCTGGATTTGCTATGAGACTTCCCTCTTTCTTGGGACTTCCCCCTGAACTGTGATCTGCCCCTTTGCACATTTAAGGCTGCATCCTGCTTGTTGCCATCCATAGACTTCCGTCTAATCTCCTCGGCCAACAAGCTACCCACAACATCATCAAATTTCAGTACTCCACCAGGTGCAGAGTTACTGACAGCTGTATGGAAGGTATCCCATGAGGATGGCAATGAACATAAGAGAAATATTGCCTTAGTCTCCGCATCAAAATTCATTTTCTGAGCTTGAAGCTGGCTGAAAATAATATTGAATTCATTCAAGTGAGAAGCAATGGAGACCCCTTCCTTCATCTGCAGCTCAAACAACCTCTTCATGAGGTAAACTTTATTAGAGGCAGTTTCCTTTTCATAAGTGGCACACAGTTTCTTCCACAAATCTTCCGTAGTCTGCTCATTTACTACTGTGAAATAAACTGACTCTGCAAGATGAAGCCTAATAGTAGACTTTGCTAATGCATCCAACTCATTCCAATCATCCTCAGACATATTTGCAGGCTTAGCTTCAATCCCTGCCAAGGGTTTAATCTGCTTCTTTTGAATAAGCACATCCCTTATCTGTTCTTTCCACAAAGAAAAGTTTGTCCCATCAAACTTTTTAATGCTGAAAAACTCCTTTTCAGGCATGGAAGAGGATGCCATGATGCAAATAAAGCAAAATCCCAAATGTTAGTGCCTGCAAGAGAGAATCACACCAAATACCAGGTGCACCCAAATGTGTATGCCACAATAGAGTGAAATATTACCAAAATTCAAAGCTCAAAGCATCAAAAGATGCATCTGACTCATGTGCAGATACTATGCATCCTTATGAGCAAATCTGGCCCAAAAGAAAATGCCAATAAGTGCCAAATGACTCAAGCATAAACACTGTCCACTGGCATATGCATCAATAATGTCTCATCCAAGAGAGCATAGCACTATCAGTGCATCACCTGCAATGTGTCAAAGCTGTCCCTCAGCTTAAAATAGCATCCATGTGCAAGGCGTCCATAAAAAATAGCATCCCACAAGGCAATTTGGGCCTATCAGCGCATCCAACAAGGACCGCAATGCATCGAAATGGCCTATAAATCATCCACTGCAACCCAATGCATACCACGAATGAGCGCACACTGCTCAAACTACAACCAGAGTGATCTGCATAAGGTATGCTCAAGAAATCATAGTCCCACGGTAATGAGCGCTACTGAAAATAGAACCTGAGATGCTTCAAAACATGGGCGCCATTGCATAATCGGACTCAGCAAGAAAATCTGCAAATATCTCTCTTCTGCCAGAACTCCAAAATCCCAACCGATGAGTGAGAAATGCGAGTCAACACTTATCCACTGCCATGTGGCATAAATCTAAGGTTTCAAAACCTTAGAATGAAAAATGCATAACAGAGAGACGAAATCGAATACACAGAGATCTATAACTCTGAAAATCCTCCACCAAATCGTGCAAGAACTGATAGGTAGGGGTTTTTGGGCGTCCGGAACGCAATGGGACAGACGGTTTTGGAAATCGTGGTCTCAATCACTGGGTCCAACACACGGACTGAAAAACGTTTTTGGAAACAGAGCTATCTGTAAACTCCACCGGAGTGCGAATGATGAGCAACATAGAAGTTTTAGGACCTCCTGAATCCACCGGAACTGATAGATCTGCAAATGGTTGCTCCAAACTTGAGTTCCAACACCCAGGCAAAAAACGCAGGAACTGACACAGTGAGTTAGAAATCCACTGAAATGATCCCAGATTCAAGAATGAAGGTGTTTTCAAGCTCCTGAAGTGAAGTGGACACCAAAAGCAAGCAATAGTTGCCTCTACAAGTCAATATGGAGTCTCTGTCATCGAACGGAACAGGGAAAAGCTCAAAAAACGACTTTTTCTTTGAAAGCTCTTAACAGGCTCTCAAAACCACTTCGTAAAGCCAAAGTGACTTTTCCAAAGGTTCCTCCAAGGTCTCTGCACACTCGGATGCAAGTAAAGTCACCCACAAAGCTTCTCCTTCCTCCCACAGAGCTGCTGAGCTTCTAAGCATTCACGCACGCTCAGCTAGATCACCCGAGCTCTGATACCAGTTGAGAGTGCTCTCAACGGAAGCAAGAATGGAAGAAGGAGAGAGAGAGACAGAGAGCCACACAAGTTTTGGTGGGTGCAGAACCACCCTAATCTTCTTTTTCATTCATTTATATATGTGTTTGAGTATTGTACATAACTGGGGTGAAGGCACAGTAACCTTTAACCCCCACACCTCTTGCACAGAGCACCAGACCCCGCCTCTAGCATGGAGCTACTCACATCACACAGCTGATAATACACCAGTCATGACTCCAAACAAGATCCATGAGTGAAAAGAGAACCTTCTTCAACCATTCATTGTCACAGGGTATGTACCAATATATGATGCTGACTCGAGCCTCATTGGTCTTGAGAGATTCGATGCAGATGCTTCAAATGCTAGCCTGGATCAGCTTACACTTTCGGTAAGCCCTCAGCATGAGGCACATTCAGTAGTAAGGCCTGAGCATGAAGCACATTTGATGGTAAGCCCTCCGCATGAGGCAACCCCATCTACATTAGCACAGCCTAATTCTTATGATGCACAGCCATCATCTTCATGCATGGATTCGACTCCATCTATTGTCACATCATATGTAGATACTCATCAGCAGGAGTTCACCAGTGATCATACAATGCTCGGCAGTAGGTAAGTCCTCAATACGATGCACTCACATCTCTAGCCGCATGCGGATATTTATGCCACAGCGCATTCAACTCTTTAAGTGATTCCATTCCAGCATCCATCACTGATGTTGTCACCTCTAACACAGAGCATATCACATCCTTGGATAAAGTTTCCAGGAGTAGTACAGATTGGCACATCAGTCTTCAAGACATTCCAACATCAGCTCAGTCATGCCGCATTGCACCACCCTTGGATCCAGTGATCACCACTTCTTTCGATTAGCAAATCATCCCTTAGCATGAGGATATTTATGCATCATTATAGTCTTGCACCATGCAGTTGATATCGTTAGGTT